>NC_090752.1:12004063-12024063 GCF_036898095.1 Palaemon carinicauda
CCGGTTTGACATCTCTGATGTTGAGATACCAAGTTCGATGGCCGTCGTGGGATACTCCAATCCGATTGTTGCGTGTTATGACGTGTTGCCCGACGGTCAGGATCGCCGAGCGGTCTCTCTGGATCCAGGCTAACTGGAGTAGATTAGAACAGAAAAAAAGTTAGCTCGAATCACCTTGAATTAACTTCAACGAAGTTTGAAGGAGGTTATGTATTACCCCCTGTTTGTGTGTTTGTATTTTGTGTGTGTGTGTTTGTTTGTGAACAGCTTCCTGGTCACAATTTTAATCATTGAGTAATGAAACTTGCAGGGATTAACTGTTATGTAAAAAACCTGGAAATGATTAAATTGTCGAAGGTCAAGGTCACGGTCAACCAAAATGTCTAATCCACGTAATCAGCCATAAGTTTGGACATTGTTGTCACAGAGACTTCAAACTTGGTTCATATTTGAGTGCATAAAAATCCACGCCAATCAATACATGTTAAGGTCAAAGGTCAAGGTCGAGCAATAAGCTACCGCGGCGAAGGTCTGCGCTCTATTGAGTGCCCCTCTAGTTTCTTATATTTTAATAGCCGGTAATATATTTTTGAAACGCTGCCCGGTGATCCCTGTGAGTAAGGGGTGTCTCATTGGGTTATCATGGTAGAGGATGGCTCACGATTTCTAGGACAGTATTTGATCCCGGGCTATCGCTCACAACTCCACTCCACTGTAAGTTGATACAGTTGGGTTCATTAATTCCGGTACACTGGCGTCTCCTTAGCTTCCCGTGAAATGTACTGGAATTAATGAAGCCAACTGTACCAGCATATGATGGATTCCTGAATAATGTCATCGGGTAGCAAAATAACTCCTAATGATAAAAGGCGTATAATTAGAATATTTTATGTACGATGAGGAAATCTAATAAAAATCATCGTTATATTGAATTTCATCGGCAGAAATCACCCCTCCCATTATTAGCTTTTATACAATTATAGTAGGCCTACACAATGTCACTTCATATTTTCACACACACAAACACACATATCTCATACCTAACTACATCTTAGCTATGTTTTACACAATTGTTTTATGAGTGGGAACATCGGCATTGTTAAGATTGTTTGGTGCCATTAACTGTTAAGTAATAATTGATTGAGCCTCCAATTTCTGGACCGAGATATTGCACCATATTCATAATTACAAGGATAGCTATGGCACTTACATGTCAAATGTTCTAGGACCGAAGTGCAGTATTTTTAAGTTTCATGTGGAAACCTCAACTAACTTAATACAATTCAAGCATTTTCCACATCATTTTCCCTGTTGGAGCCCCTGGGCTTATAGCATCCTGCTTTTCCAACTAGGGTTGTAGCTTAGCATTTGATAATAGTAATAATAATAATATAATTATTATTAGCTAGGTCAACCTCATTTTCTGTCCCGGATAGTTTGAGCGTTCAATATCTACATTAAGTTATATTGGATATTAAAAATTTTACAACTAAATGTGTTGTATATTTGAAAATAGCAGGAGCTTTCGCACTATTTTTAAATATACAACGCATATAATTGTGGATTTTTAATACCCAAGATCTTCAGTAACGGCATGGTGTTTTATTCAAGATATCAAGTTATATACCATTATCGTCTTCCTTTGTAACATTAGTAACAATATATCTCACAACCATTCAATTGGATAGATTCCCTTGCCTATTAATGGTTTTGAATCCCACTTGGATTGTCCTACTAAATGAAACTTTTTAGAACGTTAATTAACAAAATGGAAACGATAATTGCCACATATTTCACAGAACGCTGGAAAAGACATGATGCTTTTCCACGAAATATAAAATCCTTGTAACCTTCTGTTTGTATTTGTCGTACTACTTTTTGTAACGTTACAAAAAAAAAAAAAAAAAAAAAAAAGGTACACGAATGCAACAGTAATTATTGCAATTTAGTAATAAAAGATAAAAGAATAGATTACGGGTAATAGCTACAAGCTGACATGTCACCAGAATGAATTAATGATTGGTAATTATCGGGAATCATAACTTCAGTAGATATTGATGGGGATTGTAGTATGCGTAATAATTAATTAGTAGATTAAGATTTGAAAAAACAGAAATTGATAAGTAGCTTAACAATAAAACATTTAAAATTTAGTATAATTAAAAACGAGTAAGAAATCCTCATGTTCTTTTATATATATATATATATATATATATATATATATATATATATATATATATATATATATATATATGTATATGTATATATATATATATATATATATATATATATATATATATATATATATATATATATATATAAACAGAGAGAGAGAGAGAGAGAGAGAGAGAGAGAGAGAGAGAGAGAGAGAAATTAATTAGTAGTTTAAGATTTAAAAAAGAAAAACAGAAATTGATAAGTAGCTTAACCATAAAACATTTGAAATTTAGTATGATTAAAAACGAGTAAGAAATCCTCATGTTCTGAGAGAGAGAGAGAGAGAGAGAGAGAGAGAGAGAGAGAGAGAGAGAGAGAGAGAGAGAGAGAGAGAAAAGAATTATTCACCAGCAGATGAGATTAGTTTGTTGTTTGCACAGAATTAATTGTTTTCAAGTGTTATAACCTTTTTATTTATGGTCGAAGCAATGCCTGGATAATCGGACGTGGATATACCGTCGAATACTGAGGTAATAGTTCGAGCACATCTGTGAAGTGGCTTTCAAATTGTTTTAGCAAATGTGAATTGATTTGCATGAGTTGTACAGTTTAGGTGTAGTGTTCCTTTTTTGTTTTGTTTAGCGTTGGCCATGAAAATGTATAAAGCTACATCCTGTTCAGTTCACAAATATTCTTTTATGACTGCATTGCCTTCTCCAGGTAAACTGTACTTGTATAATTGTTTTGTTAATGTTTATATTATTGCCATGACAATTGATTTATAATTTGCATCTCCTTCGAAAATGTGAAACAGTTTATCTTAAAGGTTCTTCTTCTTCTTCTTCTTCTTCTTCTTCTTCTTCTTCTTCTTCTTCTTCTTCTCCTCCCCTCTCTCTCTCTCTCTCTCTCTCTCTCTCTCTCTCTCTCTCTCTCTCTCTCTCTCTCTCTCTCTCTCTCTCTCTCTCTCTCTGGCCTTTATTCAATTTTACAGGTTAACAAAGCTGAATTTAAAGTTGATGGTTTTATACCAGGTGCTATTAATAGCATTCGAAAGAATAAAGGAAATTAATTGATACATTTATTCAAAAGGAAGCTATATAGATTGTGAAATGTTCTATGCTTTGTCACGGGTAAACGCGAAGTTATTTAAGATAAATACGGTAAATTGTTTTAACAGGAAATACGTTAAATTGTCTGCTTATTTTTCCTTTTCTTCACTGCTAAACTTAAAGGAACGAAACCAAGTTTAGCTTCAAGTCATTTACAGTAACCCATAACAATATATATACGAATACACTTTGAACTTGGAGAAAAACAAAACAATTGCGTTCAGAAAGAATTTAGGCAACCTTTAACAAAAAGTAAACTTTCTTTTTACTCGAAGTGAAAAGTTAAATAAACTCGTTACATCTTTTAATTTTGTGTTGGAGAGTTTGTTTGCAGATAGGGTTACCTGGCGACAGGTGCAAATAGCCAATCAAATGAGAAGCCACACGATCGTGACCTATAGTCCAGAGAGTGTGAGACAAAGCACAGCATAGAACAATTATCAATAAAATGGTTTACGCATGGTAATTATATAAATATATATATATATATATATAGATATATATATATGTGTGTGTATATATATATATATATATATATATATATATACTATATATATATATATATATATGTATATATATATATATGTATATATATATATTTACTGTATATATATGCATATATATTTACTGTATATATATATGTATATATATTTACTGTGTGTATATATATATATATATATATATATATATATATATATATATATATATATATATATATATATATATATAGATATATTTATCCATTCTGAGTGGGGATACCTTAACGTGGTGAAATGGTTTGTATGTTGCCATAATCAGCAAAGCTGTACCATTCAGGGCCACCTATGGTAGACTGTCCTTGAGCAATAAGGATCGAATGTCGAAGCAGGACTCAGTATATAAGCTCTCACAACAACACCTGCGTTACAGTTCACTCTAGGTAATGAGCAGAAAACCTACTCACTGCTCGAAACCGGTGTGTTGAAGGATGTGTTATACTTAAGTCCACGTAATTTATAATGTGTGTACATAAGTGACCATTTAGTGCACACTAACATTGTGATAGTGTTTCATACTTTGTACGTATTATTTGTACTTTCATAGTGTGTTGTGATATATTAAAGATGAATTGCGAATGATATGGTCTTCATCACCTTCCTAATGATAATATGTCCCTTTCCCAGTTACTGGCGGATTGTAGCAATGAAGAGAAAAAGATAATGAGTACAATAGAAAAAGTTAATTACAAAATTAAAGCCACCGAGGCAGCAATAATTTTTAATAAAACCTGCTTGAAAGAGGGTCTTCTCCCGAAATATATTATTATTATTATTATTATTATTATTATTATTATTAGCCAAGCCACAACCATAGTTGGTAAAACACACTATTAGCCCAAGGGCTTCAATAGGAAAAATGGCCCAGTGAAGAAAGAAAATATGGAAACAGAATAGTGTGTATGGGTATACCCTCAAGCAAGAGAGCTCTAACCCAAGACAGTGCAAGACTATGGTACAGAGGCTATGGCATCCCAATTATTAAAAATTATTGTGGTAGCCTATTGGAAATATCCCTGCCTGACAATCTGTGTGACGGGGGTTCGAAACCTGCTCAAGCTCAATAGTTTCTAATAGTATCTGCAACCTCACCATCCTCGTGAGCAAGGGATGGGGCTTTTAGAGGGAGCATATAGGGCTACCCGTCGAGTAATCAGCAGCCATTGCCTTGCCTTCCCTGGTCCTAGTTTGATGGAGACTGGGCTTGGGCGCTGATCATAATTGTGTGTATATTGTCAGTCTCTAGGACATTGTCCTGTCCCTAGCCTCTGCCAATCATGAGGGACCTTTAAACCTTGAAACATTTCCACGAATCAAACTCATGACTACAGCCATTAATTCACAGTCAAGTTAGATAGCACCTGTAATCGAGGCTATGCAATATTGAAATACTGGAAAATTTCAACGGTAATCCTGTATTTTGTTGGGATATTAAATGCTGTGTGCATTTTTCATCAGTAAAACGACAAAATCCCTTTGGGATCTTAATGATTGTATAAAAAAAAACTATCAAGTGAACTTAATTCATGCCGCTGACTATATTAAAAACTATCAAGTTAACTCGGTTCATGCAGGTTTCATATGTATAGACATTATTATTATTATTATTATTATTATTATTATTATTATTTTCTGATTTAGCTATCTGGTAGCAGAACTTAAATCAGGATGAAACGTATACCATGTTGAACCTTCACTTTGGGTAGAATACGCTTTTTGTATAATATACAGTATATTCATAATGTTATTACCTCCGCCAAAGAAGTTGGAAGGGTATTATGTTTTCGCCCGTTTGTGTGTGTGTGTTTGTTTGCGAACAGCTTCCTGGCCACAATTTTAATCGTAGAGTAATGAAACTTGCAGGGATTAAATGTTATGTAAAAAGCTGGAAAGGATTAAATTCGGCTGATTCTTGTTTTCTCATTCATCATACCATATTGTCAGTCTCTTTCGATAACAAAGAATATTTTTAGAAATATCTTTTCCAAAGGTGAGGCAACTTGTATTTTTTTTAAATATGAACATCAAAGACAATATATTTGCACATATTAGAATTACAGAAATCATTTGATAGAATAATCCCAGAGCAACAAGGGAAAATGTATCTGGATGTGAAAAGGATACAATTCATCAAAAGCTCACTCAGTCTCTCCCTTCAATCTGTTCCCATCAATCGGGGAATAGAGTATTATTTATTATTCAAAATATGTAATCATTTTCATGGGACAAGCCCCTAAGCCCATTAATTTACAAAGCAAACTTCTATAGAATAGAATATCTAAATCTGAAAACAGAAAAGGATATAGATTAACGGCTATATCAAATGATAAGTCAGCAAATCTCTGGTAGTGAGTATATAAAAAATAGGGAAAGACAAAGTTATGATATACCGTTAGGTATTGCGTATTGGTAATGTATACACTGACAGAGAGAGAAATGATATGTTGATTCCTTTTCTGCTGATTTCTTTCTACAATTTCGATTAAGGCTTTAAACTAAATTCGAAATCGTAAAGATTGTAAATAACTAGCCTTGATGGAAGTCATGATTGGTTCAGCTTGTAGCAAAGTTAGGTAACATGGATTGCTTTCCAGTTCTACACTGAGAAAGGATGAGAAATTTATTGAAATGACTGTTAACTGACAAAATAGTTGATTTTACTTGGTGAAATAAATGTATGCTAAAAAGAAAAATTATTTTATATGTTGTAAATTCTATTTCATATAATATAATTTTCGTCCATATATTTTCTTTAATGTAACAACGATACTTTGTAGGTAAAAAGATTTTCGTTTAGATTTGCTCCTGTTCAGTCATGGGTCAGCCTCTTTCACCACTAACCGCTACATGAACAGCTTGTATCTTGATTTGAAGATACCCTTACCTGAGCTTCGAGACTTATCTTTTCGACCATATTTTATACTGACGTCATATTATACGTATACACTCGGTAAAAATTATAATAATAGCTGTACAGACGTCCATACTTATGATATCCTTAAAATTGGGTAATATTCTTGAAAAACGGTCCTGGAAGAAAGTTATTTCTTCTTTGGTATGTATGGAAAATATAGAGAAAAAGTTACCATCGCAGTTATGTAATTATATCATGGAAAGGCACCACTATATGCCTAAAAAGTATCGTGTATTCTTGAAGACTAAATAATTCTTTGTTATGTGAACAAAATAAGTTGAAAAGAGATATACGAATAAGTCGTTATCCATGTTTTTGAGAAGTGAGCAAGTCGCCGTTTTTACTTTTTAGATGATTCCGTCATAGAACCATTAATGTTCAAGCCGTCGTCATTGATGCCGTTCCACTAACCACTGTGCTACTTAAAGTAGGAAACTGCATTTATCTTTCATTCTTCGCTATTGTTAGCAAAATTGTTGGTATGAAAACTCAGGTCTATTAAGTTGTGAAAAGATTACTCACGGTCCTGAATATTTTATCGTTGCCTATTTAGGGGCATCGATTGTTTTTCCAGTGTTATTGCTGTGTCATCAGTGGTATTATTTGGACTTGTTTGGCAGTATAATTGCTGTGTGAGAGGTGGAGTCAATTGCACCGAATTTGTTGACAGTTGCTTTTGCATGGGCTGTTCTGCCATTTTCACTGAATTTAATAGTTCTGCTGCTTATATGGTGATGCTATTTGGAACTGGTTTTTCAGTTGTTACTGTTTTGCCCGTGGTGATAATCACCTCCGCCAACAAAGTTGGAAGGTGGCAACAATTTTAACCGTAGAGTACTGAAACTTGCAGCGATTAACTGTTATGTAAAAAGGTGGAAATAGTTAAATTTTGGAAGGTCAAGGTCAAAGATCAAGGTCAAGAATATCCAATTCACGTAATCAGCCGTAATCAGGGCATCGTTGTCAGATACACTTCAAACTTGGTTCATATTTGGGTGTATGAAAATCAACGCCAATTAATACATGTTAAGGTCAAAGTTCAAGGTCAAGGTTGAGCAAAAGGTAAAGTAATAAGCTGCTGCGGCGGATGTTTGCACTCTATTGAGTGCCCCTCCAGTTGTAACTGGCTCCAACAGGAAAAAAATAGCCCAGTGAGGAAAGGAAATAAATTAAAAAGACTTAAATACTTATGTCAGCCTGTTCAACAAAAACAAAAACATTTTTTGCAAGTTTGAACTTTTTAAGTTCCACGGCAATAGTGCCACTTGGACTTAATTCAAGTTTCTACTGCACATGATGAAGCACTATAACTGAAAAAAAAAAGTTATGTCAGATCACCATGAAAGTTTCATGGATTGCATTCTATTCCTCGGGAATTTTCCCTTGGCTCCCCCTCCACAAAAAAAAAAAAGAAAAAAAAATGCCATATTTGGTTCCACATCCTTAGTATCCCGAAGTTCTACCTCACGCCACGTCCTTCGCCACGCCCCCTTCTCTATTTCTGTCACTCTCTTAAAGGAAAACAGGATTCATATAATTCTGATCCGTAATAGGCAATAAAACAAGCAAATCATAAAAAAAGTAAAGATACTTCACTATTTCAATTTATGTTTACTTACTCAATTGCATCAGCATTGTCTTCTGCGTCAGTGATTTTAACGCAGCTTTTAAAATTATATAATTAATATCGTATCTCGTAAACTATTTCGGCGAGTGTCTAATAACCAATGTGAATTTTTGCATTTCATCTTGTTCTTACTAATTTAGGTTTACACGGAATGTTGCGATTGGAGATTGTTTTTCACCATTGTGAAAACGGGTTTCTAAACACCGTAAATGTTGGTCCTTTATATTTTGAAACAGTAAATATTTCTATCCAGAAGCCATAGTTACTCGAGTTACGATACCCAAAGCGAATAACGTTGCGAAGAAAAATAATTATTAAGCCCGTTTCAAACAAAAGTCTTCAATTTATTATTGTTTTCAATCATCATTTCCTACTTGCCTGTGGTTATTATTCATTCCCCCACGCACTAATGACACGTTTCCCGGACTGTTATCTCCCGCTTCACTGATTAATTATTGAATATGATTTATCAAAGCTTATGAACTGGTTAAAAAGCCATTCGTTACCGGGGACCGACCTGACGTTGATGAAGAGGTTCGCCTTGCGTCGGGTACAAGATGACCGAGAACCTCACAGTTACGGACTGAAGGGATTTTTATCATTGTAGCTGGATGGGGGAAAGTGCTCTCCTGTATTACTTATCTTACTTCTCTTAGTATTTAAGCCCATTCTCAATTTCAGTGTTGTTGTTTTTTCGTCATCTCTTTGTTATGGACAGTTTTTAGTTGACAGTCGAGGAAGTCTTTTAAAGTATATATGAAGTGAATACTGAAGAATTCTATGAAAATATACGTATACTTCTTTTAGTATGAAGTATTTACTTATAGTAAGATGTCTCTGTTGTGATGTCAGTTTAGGTATTACAGTATATTACTTTTGTAATACATATCTTACTTCCCTTAGTATTTAAGCGCATTCTCAATTTCAGTCTGGTTTTTTTTTATGGACAGTTTTTAGTTGACAGTCGTGGAAATCTTTTAGAATACAGAAGAATTCAATGAAGATAAGTCTTTTAGTATGCAGTATATACATACAATGTTAAAATGAACGTTATTATAATCGGAAATTCTCCGTAAGAATATACTTTTCTAAGCTGTATTTCAGTAAAATGGAGGCGACCGTAATTTTACCCTACTCGGTTATTATCTTTTACGCGTTGGTGACCGTAATATCACCCCTTTACGTCAATATATCCGTTTTTAAAACGGAAAATGTCTGGCAACATTTATTCCAGGATTTTTACCGGTTTTACGGCAAAATTTTAACAGTGTGTAGTAAGATTTAAAACGACAAATGTCTGGCAATATTTATTCCAGGATTTTTACCGCTTTTACGGCAAACTTTTAACAGTGTATAGTAAGATGATTCCGTTGTGACGCCAGTTTGGGTATTATAGCATATAACTTTTGTAATGCATATCTTACTTCCCTTAATATTTAAGCGCATTCTCAATTTCACTCCTTTTTTTTTTTTTTTTTTTTTTTTCGTTTTCTGTTTGTTATGGGCAGTTTTTAATGGACAGTCGTGGAGATCCTTTAAATTATTGAAGATATTTCTTTTAGTTTGAAGTATTTACATATTGTAAGATTTTTCCGTTGTGACGCTAGTTTGAATTACCGCATATTTCTCTTGTAATACATATCTTACTTCTCTTAGTATTTAATTAGGTGCATTCTCTATTTCAGTTTTTTTCTCTTCTTTTTTCGCCTTCCGTTCGTTATGGTAGTTTTTAGTTAGCACTCGTGGAAATCTTTTAAATTATATATGAAGTGAATACTGAAGAATTATATGAAGATATTTCTTTTAGTATGAAGCATGTATATTTAATCACACGTATCCTGACTCTTTGACCTTAACTTTTGGGACGCCTGTTTGGGTATTTCAGTATATTACTCTTGTAATATCTATTTTACTTCCCCTAGTTTTTAAGCTCATTTTCAATTTAGTTTTTCTTTTTATTATTTTACCCTTAGTTTCATTTTTCGCCTTTTGTTCGGTATGCCGAGTTTTTAGTAAGCAATTGTACCAACCGTGTGTCACACGATCGTACATAGTTCATTTTGTGCTTGTATCTTCGCTCTCCCCTCGCACTAAAAAGAACCTGAAAAATCATGTCTGCTTTTTTCCTCTGTAACATTGTCGATTTCTCGACATGAAAATTCTTGTTGCTTTGAGATTTTGTATATAAAGGAGAGTGTTCTACAATAAACTAACTCAGTTGCTTTCACACTGCCTTTGAGTTCACAACCTTCTCTCGGCACGTTACACAATCGTGGAAATCTTAAAGTATATATGTAGTGAATGCTGAAGAATCTTATTAAAATATTTCCTTTAGTATGAAATATTTTCATTTAATCTTTGTTAAGCCAGTTTGGGTATTTCAGTAAATTACTCATTTTCGTTTACATTCTCTCCCTCAAAAAATGGTGTTGTAACTAATCTTTCTTATGCTTAAGTATTTGAATTAATTCCAGTTGTTCTCGTTCTTGCACGTGCTCTCTTGTGTTCTTCTGTGTTTGGTGACACATAATTATTATTATTATTATTATTATTATTTGTTAAGCTACAACTCTAATTGGAAAAGCGGGATACTATAAGCCCAGTGGCCCCAACAAGGAAAATAGTCTTTTGAGGAAAGAAAACAAGTAAAAATAAAATGTTTTAAGAATAGTAACAACATTAAAATTAATATTTCCTGTGTAAACTATAAAAGCTTTAACAAAACAAGAGGAAGAGAAATTAGATTGAATAGTGTGTCTGAGTGTACCCTCAAGCAAGAGAACTCTAACCCAAGACGGTGGAAGACCATGGTATACAGGCTATGGCACTACCCAAGACTAGAGAACAAGGGTTTGATTTTGGAGTATCCTTCTCATAGAAGAGCTGTATGCAAAATCCCTGCAAGTTGCACAACCATTTATCGCAGAATGATTTAATCTAATAAGCGCAATAATTAAGGAACGTCCTAAATATTCACGACAAATGAAGAAGTATACTTATAAATAAGACGATCTATGAGAAAGAAATATGAGGTGAAAACAAAGTATCAAGAATAGGGAAAAATGTATAAGTTATGAAAGTAATTGTTATAATGTGTCTTGGATAGCAACGGAAAAATAATGGAGGATTAAAAAAAAAAGGTTTTGCATGTATTTTTCATTGTGAAAAATGTTGCCGTTGATTTTTCTGCTATATTTGGATGTTCAAATAAATACACCTAAATACCGAATGCAATGATATGGATAAGGCCCAGAGATACAATGAACACTGTTGTCTATTCCGACCTAGATCCCTGATTCTGTGGACATTAGTTTTCCTTGACTTTTGCTTTACAACTGATGGTTGAATAAGGGATTTTAACCTTTCCTGGAAATGTACACTTTCTATTGTACCAACCGTGTGTCACACGATCGTACATAGTAACAACATTTCTCGTTTTTGTATATAGTCTCCTTTATATCTTCGCTCTCCCCTCGCACTGATAGGGACCTGAATAAACATGTCTGTTTTTCTCACCGTTAATTTTTGTTAACAGAAACCGTTGTTGGTTGAACTGGAAACAGCCTGTTATATGTTATGGCCCTTTCGGCCGCAATTCATGTATATATAAACTGATGTTCTGTAATAAAAGTTACTCTGTTGCTTTCACCCTGCCTTCTTAGTCACAGCCTCTCTCGGCCCGTCATACTATTATTATTAATATTATTTTAATTGTAACTTCATGAAATTTTTCTCTAGCTAGTGAAGCAAGTTACTGAAATGTAAATTTTATTCTCATAGAACCGTTAATAGTACAGTTGGCTGCATGAATTTCGGTCCACATAATTGCAAACTGAAAATTCATCTGGTAGCATCCTGCTATGTAAAATCAAGAACGTTTACCAAAAGGCTTGGTTACGTTAATTACTTAATAATGATAATCTGTGGATGATGTATATTATAGTCAATTAAGAAACACCGCAGTTTTAAGTGAATTAAAACTTTTGTGTTATGTCGTCACCCTATTTTGGAGTTACTTTATTCTAAGGGCTGCTTTTCTGGTCTTGTACAGCTGGGGAACCCTACTCTTTGTAGGACCTTTACGGTCATTTTATCATATGCATTCCAAAGCATTCAGCATTTCACACCGCATATTTCTTTTATTGTTAAATCCACATTATCAAAGCACTTGGAGAACAAGAACGTCTTCAGTTTCCTCTTGAAAATCTTGATATATTCAGTCTTTCGGGTGTCTAGTGGGAGCTCCTTGTATAGTCTCGGGGCTGCATATTTAAAGGCTCTAGAGCCTGTGGTAGACCTATATCTGTACTGTTAAATAAATCCGTAATTTTAATCAGAAATTCTCCGTTAGAATATACTGTTCTCAGCCGTATTTTAGTAAAATTCAGGCGACCGTAATTTTTATCCTACTTTGTTATTATCTCTTGCGGGTTGGTGAATGGAGAAATATTGAATTAAAAGCTCAAGATAGAGACGACTGGCGTAATCTAACCGAGGCCCTTTGCGTCAAAAGTCGTAGGAGGAGATGATGATGACCGTAATATCACCCCTTAACGTCAATATATTCGTTTTTAAAACGATAAATGCCTGGCAACATTTATTTCAGCATTTTTATTTTATTTTTTATTTTTATG
The DNA here is from genome assembly GCF_036898095.1 of Palaemon carinicauda. Classification (NCBI taxonomy): domain Eukaryota; kingdom Metazoa; phylum Arthropoda; class Malacostraca; order Decapoda; family Palaemonidae; genus Palaemon; species Palaemon carinicauda. The sequence goes on from NC_090752.1 coordinate 12,017,041, forward strand.
GCAAATTTTTAAGTGTAGGTTACTAAATGTCTCCTTAGCTTGCTGTTATGTGTATCGAAACTCACGAATCGTTTACAACAATTGTATCTTTTCTCTGTGTGGTTAGACAACATGGAATGTAAACCGTGAATCATCTCAACACTGAATGGGAGGAGGAATTGTGAGTTTAATCTCGCATTTGATAAATTAATTCTACTAATACGTACAGTTTTAGTAGACAACCAATTGCCAGATTTCTTAGTTACTTTGGGAAATTAAAAGATTAGTGTTTCCTTATCTGTCATTACGAGATATTGAGTTACTCTTACTAATTCTTATGCCGCTGCTACTGCCATTAACAACAACAACAACAACAACAGTCTAAGCGGTAATCGTAATGAAAATTTATGATAATTATTATAGTTTATTATTATGTAATGAAGCGCTTCTATCCTTTGAGGCCAGTTTGATATTAAATCAATAAATCATTCAACCCTTTGAAAAGGCATTTTACACTTCAATAGCCTCTCAAACAATGAATATTTCTATGAAAGAGTGACTGTGAAATGTATTGTTAAAAGTGTTAATTGTTTATTAATTGGGTTGGATTCGTGATACTAAGTAGACGGAATCAGTAGCTTTAAAATTTAGTGAATTAGAAAAGCGTTAAAAAACGATAAATGCTGTGTCGCTTATAAAATTTTATTAAAGGTAACCTCTAAAGGAAGATAACCCTTGAGTAATCTTTAAAGGAAGATAACCCTTGAGAGTATTATACATATATATATATATATACATATATATAGATAGATAGATAGATAGATAGATATATGTGTGTGTGTATATGTAGATACACATATATATTATATATGCATATATATATATATATATATATATATATATATATATATATATATATTATATATGTATGTATATATGTGTGTGTGTATGTATGTGTGTAGAATTGTTGGTAGGTATGGATTTCCTAAGGTGGATATGTTTGAAAAGTACCGTCGGTTGGAAATACAAGGTTGACAAAGAAAGTTATTAATTAATATTCTTGGGAAAGAGTGGGAAAGGAAAATCGTTTCCTACGCTATATGTTACTGCTGTGGGGATGGAAAAGCAAGTTGATTTATGTTATAGTGGGAAGAATGGTGACTGGAAGTTTATTTGACAATTATTTGATTAAAAAAGGAAAATTTAGATGAATAAAATTGCCATTGTGAAGTGATGCCCCAAAATTGGGTTGGAGTTGTATATAGAAGTAGGATTATTATTATTATTAATAATATTATTATTATTGTTATTGCTTGCAGCCCTAGTTGGAAAAGCAGGATGCTATAAGCCCAAGGACTCCAAAAGGGAAAAATAGCCTTGTGAGGAAAGGAATTAAATAAGCTACAAGAGAAGTAATGAACAATATAAAATCTTTAAGAACAGTAACAACATAGAAATAGATCATTTCTTATATAAACTATAAAAACAAAATAGAAATAAAAAAAAAGCAAGTGAAAGATATATAAGATACAAAAGTGTGCCCAAGTGCACCCTCATGCAAAAGAATTGTTTGGTGAATTGTGTAAAATAAAAGATTTGGAAGCTAGAGGAGTAATTAAAGATTTAAAGTGACAGCGGGAACTTTAGGAACCTGTCTGTCCTTGGGAATATTATAATTCTTGTATTCTGTTGTTTTGATTATTGTTCTCTTGTCAGGTCTTCAAGATTACTTTCATCTTCAATTTTAAGATATAAGCATATTTATTGTTAAATTCCTTATCCCTGATCTGAATGTATCTACAAAGTTTTTCATAATTGACAATCCTTTGCATTTAGAGTATACCTACCACTAGAACCATGGAATACAGGTCTGCCTACCACCACTTGGTATCAGGTGTACCGTTAAGTCTAAGCCTTACATTTTTCTTTATTAAATTTTATACTTGTTATGACTGAATTATGAAATGATCATCCTAATCAATTCGCGTTGAACATTAAACTATCTATTATATAAAAATTACAAAATTATTCCCACAACACCAAAATGAAAGTTGTTTCTAGGAGCTTCACGCCACATAGTATTAGGTATGCAGATAATTCTAAGTCTAATTTATTTTTTAATAATTCCATTCTTTCTGTGACCAAGTTATGGTTGGAGCTTCAGAGTTTCAAACGTTTTACAAACACATTCCATTTGAGCGTGTTTACTTTGTCTCGTTTCATAATTTATATACAACTTATTTAGATTTTTATTTATTTTTTGTTTGTTTGTTTTGGCTATTACTCTTTTATAGTTATTCTTGATTTATCTGTATCTCTTTTGTACAGATATGCATTAATTTTTAGTTAATAGGTTAATAGCTCACTGCTTTTCAAATTAGGGTTGTAGCATGTAAGAAAGGAGATTAAAAGAAGTAAAAGGTGGACTGCCAAGATAAAAGGAGGAAAGAGGAAATCTTTTGCTTGGACACGGGAGAATATAAATGTAGCCATGAGGCAAGTGGGGAAGGAAACTAAGGCGACTAATACTTATAGAGGGAGAAAGGAAACAAGAATTAAGTAGAAAAATTAGGTATTCTACTGGGAAGTCTTTGCAGAGAAAAAGGTTTACTAAATAAGTTTCAGAATAGAATATGTAAATGGAGGGATACAGTCGGAAGTCAATCTAGTCTTGACCCATTAAGTAATTTGAAGAGTAAGATGGCATCCTGACATCTAAGGTCATTGACGCCTTGAAGAGTAAGAGCTACGATGTAAGGTTGTCAGTTGAGGATAACTGTACAAGATACTGATCAGGAGAGCAATTGATAGGCTGAGAAAAGAACAACAGTCTTAAGTGTTATAGGTGAGAAGTGGTGAAATCTTTAATGACAAGTAGGCTATAGGTATGGCAAGAGATGTGGGAATAGTAAAGAAGAATAATTGTAGTTATGTGATGGTCAATTTGATATAGAGATGTCTGTAAGAATTATAGGTTATTGATATATACTTTGCATGGTAAAGGTGTATGGTTGGGATTTAATTGAGAAAGTAAGAGAGGCCCTGAGATGGACTGAATTAGAAATGAAACTATAAGAGAGATTACTCGATTGCCATATGTGGATGAGATCATGGTGAGATAGATGGAGATATTAGTTCACCCAAAGTTTAACTGGGCTCCACAAGGCACTATAAGAGTTAGAAGACCCAAGCTTACATTGGCTGAGGACTATGAAGCGTTTAGTAAATGACGAATGGATATGTGATGAATCAAAAGCTCAAGATAGAAACGACTGATGAAATCTAACCGAGGAACTTTGCGTCAATAGGTGTAAGAAGAGATGATATATATATATATATATATATATATATATATATATATATATATATATATATATATATATATATATATATATAATATAATATATATATATACACATATATTTTATATATATGTATATATACATGTATATACATATATATACTGTATTTATATTTATATTATTATTATTATTATTATTATTATTATTACTAGCTAAGCTACAACCCTAGTTGGAAAAGCAAGATGCTATAAGCCCAAGGGCTCCAACAGGGAAAAATAGCCCAGTGAGGAAAGGAAATAAGGAAATAAATAAATGATAAAAGAAGTAATGAAAATTAAAATAATATACATTAAAAACATTAACAACATTACAACATATTTAATATATAAACTATAAGAGGACTTATGCAAGCCTTTTCAACATAAAAACATTTTCTGCGAGTTTGAACTTTTGAAGTTCTACTGATTCAACTATCCTATTAGGAAGATCATTCCACAACTTGGTCACAGATGGAATAAAACTTCTGGAGTATTGGGTAGTATTGAGCCTCATGCTGGAGAAGGCCTGACCATTAGAATTAACTGCATACCTAGTATTACGAACAGGATAGAACTGTTCAGGAAGATCTAAATGTAAAGGATGGTCAGAATTTTTAAAAGACTTTATGCAACCTGCGTAATGAACTAATTGAACGATGGTGCCAAAGGTTAATATCTATATCAGGAATAAGGAATTTAACAAACCGTAAGTTCCTGTCCAACAAATTAAGATGAGAAGTAGCAGCTGAAGACCAGACAGGAGAACAATACTCGAAACAAGGTAAAACGAAAGAATTAAAACACTTCTTCAGAATAGATTGATCACCGAAAATTTTGAAAGACTTTCTCAAGCCAATTTTTGTGTGCAATTGAAGAAGACACAGACCTAATCTGTTTCTCAAAAGTAAATTTGCTGTCGAGAATCACACCTAAAATTTTAAAAGTCATACAAAGTTAAAGAAACATTATCAATGCTGAGATCCGGATGTGGAGGAGCCACTGTCCTTGACCTACTTACAATTATACTTTGAGTTTTGTTTGGATTCAACTTCATACCCCATAATTTGCACCATGTACTAAATTTAGCTAGATCTCTATTAAGGGATTCAGCAACTCCAGATCTACATACAGGAGATGGAATTGATGTAAAGAGAGTAGCATCATCTGCATATGCAACTAGCCTATATATATATATATATATATATATATATATATATATATATATATATATATATATATATATATATATATATATATACAGAGACACTATGCCTCTGTACACCTTTCCATTCTTCAGCTACTTCACGTTTCATGACACTCATAAGAAGGTTGTGATTTTAATTAGATTTTTGTTTGTTCCATGGACTGATAATAAAGAATAAGGAATTAGGTTTTGAGAAAAAAAAAGCACTTTTTAACGGGTGTATTAGTTGTTTTTCATATCTCGTCTTTTGTAAGAAACTTTTTGTATTTGTACTTATTAAAGGGAACTTAGAAATAATTATTCATCTGAAAGAGGATTTTAAGAAGATTGATTTTTAAGATTTGGGAATTGTTCAGCTTAAAGTTGAAATATATAATTTTTCTTCCTCGAGAAACGAAGAAATGTATTAATATGCTGTTTTATGGTAAACTTTTGGAAGATTTTCTTCATATGAAAGAGCTTCCCGGGGATTTATTCATCTAAAAGGGGATTTCAGGAAGATAAATTCATCTTGATGAGGAAGTTTACGGATAGTAGTTATGGGTTGGCCAGAGCACCAGCCACCCGGTGAGATACTACCGCCAGAGAGTTATGGGGTCCTTTGACTGGCCAGACAGTACTACATTGGATTCTTCTCTCTGGTTACGGTTCATTTTCCACTTGCCTACACATACACAGAATCGTCTGGCCTATTCTTTACATATTCTCCTCTGTCCTCATACACCTGACAACACTGAGATTACCAAACTGTTGTTCTTCACCGAAGGGGTTAACTGCTGCACCATAATTGTTCAGTGGCTACTTTCCTCTTGGTAAGGGTAGAAGAGACTCTTTAGCTATGGTAAGCAGCTCTTTTAGGAGAAGGACACTCCGAAATCAAACCATTGTTCTCTATTCTTTGGTAGTGCCATAGCCTCTGTACCATGGCCTTCCACTGTCTTGGGTTAGAGTTCTAATGCTTGAGGGTGCACTTGGACACACTATTTTGTCTTATTTCTCTTCCTCTTGTTATATTAGAATTTTTATATTTTATTTAGGAAATATTTATTTTAATGCTGTTGCTGTTCTTAAAATATTTTTCCTTGTTTCCTTTCCTCGCTGGGCTATTTTCCTTATTGGAGCCCCTAGGCATATAGCATCCTGTTTTTCTAACTAATGTTGTAGCTTAGCAAATGATAATAATAATAATTTGCTCATTGAAAGAAAACCTCAGGAAGATTATTTCACACTAAATGAAAATTATATAAAAAATTGTTTGGCTAAAAGTAAATTTTACAGAGATTTCTTCATCTTTAAAGAAGAATTTATGAATATTATTTCAGGAAGTATTTTTTTTTATTCAAAATAAGAAGTTTTTATTATATTACTTCATCTGAATGGGAATACTATGCAGATTTGTTTTGTTTATTAGAAATTTTAGAAAGAGTTGCCAATATAAAAAGGAAATTTTGGAAAATACATAGCTCGTAAAAGATATATTGAAAATTTACTCTTGAGAAATCCATGAGATTTTGATATCGGGAAATAAATTTCATAGTTTATTAATCGAAACGGATTTTTTTTGGGGGGGAAAATTTGATTATGTTTTAAGGAGTTTTATTTATTTACTAAGTGTAAAGGGGGTTTAGAAATAAGTTATATCTTCTAAAATAGAATCTTAGGAAATTTTTGCCTATGAATATTTTAGGGAGATATGCTTATATGGAAGGTCGAACTGGTGTTTTTTAAAGAAACCAGGCAAATATTGCTTTGATTGTGAATTTTTGATGAACATAGAAATGCGAATTTTAACATTAGCAACAGTACATTACAATTCAATCTAGAATTAGATAAAAATTAAAATTTTCTGCCTTTTATTGATTCTTGTATACAAGCTGCAAGTTTTTGGAACAAATGAAGTATTGAAAAGCAGCAGGTTTGACATGGGTTTACGAAGACATCACACCAAACCATTCCTGCGACATTTCTGTGATTCTATTTCGACATCTGGGAATACTTGTAGACTTTATATTTACAGTAACAGTAGATATTGATATTAACAGAGTTTTTTTTTATTGCTTGTTAGTATCTTATTAAAATACTAGTGTACACGACCCGTCAAAATGACCGCTATATATGTATATAGATATTCACAGACGCATACGCACACACAGATTCAACTCTCTCCTTCCCCTCCCCATTTCCTAACTACAACTCGCTGGTTCAGCAATTTGTGGGAGATCATGGTTTCCGAGTATACCTCCCGCGGTAACCCCTCTCATTAGGGAATGACCACTCCCCTCCCCCTACCCGGAGAACGGGGAGAGATCGAATAGTCTGGCAATGCCACTAAGCGTGACAGGATATATATATATATATATATATATATATATATATATGTGTGTGTGTGTGTGTGTGTGTGTGTGTGTGTGTGTAGTGTATGTGTGTGTATGTATATATATATATATATATATATGTGTGTGTGTGTGTAGTGTGTATATATATATATATATATATATAT
>NC_090752.1:12029063-12034063 GCF_036898095.1 Palaemon carinicauda
GATGTTCGAACGTGTGAACGTGGTATTTGAATGTCGAACACTTTCGTCGAACGGTTCGAAGAAAGTTTCTTCTAGCCTGACTTTTGTGGGCGGGGCTTCATTGTCCACAAACCTTATGCATTTGTGGCTCACTCCACCTCTTCGAACCGTTTGACAAGCAGGTTCGACAACTGGGTTCGACGAGCTGTTCGACCGTGTAAACCCGCCTTTAAACTGTGCCCAATTGTTATATAAATAACTTTATCTAAAAAAATGTTCGCTCAAAAATTTTCAAAATCAATATTAATATTATTATTTGCCAAGCAGAATGCAATAAGCCAAAGGGCTCCAAAATGCTTTTTGGTGTTTACAAACACGAAACTAAGAATATTGATATCAATTTGGCGTTCAGTATCCCACCTGACAAGATTAAAGCTTCCCACAGTAAATCTTTAAGCATCTGGACATCATAATCTGGAATGTTTATATCTCAATAAACTACGAATAGTATTTTTCCAGCATCGCCTTTTAATTAGCTTGCCCTTGATATTAAGAAGAGTAAACCTGCAAAAATGATTAAAATGAGGATAACTGTTGTCGAATTTTAAAGGGAAATTGGCTGCAATTAAGAAAAATGTGAACTCAATAGAAAAACGCGAGTCAATTGGGAGGGGAAGAAGGAAATTGGAGAAAAAAATGGAAAGAGGAAAATTGTGAAACAATAGAGTTGAGAGAAAGGTTTAGGAGAGGAGAGATATTACTTGACAATTTGAATATTTATATGTAGATATATATATATATATATATATATATATATATATATACAGTACATATATATATATATATATATATATATATATATATATATATATATAATACTTAATATTAAACGCCTAATCCACACGTAATTTTCATTGTCTAATCTAGGATCTTGGTGTAATCCCACTCTGTCTTGTCTAGGTAATCCTTCTGTCACCAGTCTTACATCATCAGTGAAAATCCTAGATACAGATTTCTTGGTATACAAAACCCCTAGAATCCATTTTGTATCATAAGGTTTGCGGTATCCTATTGAAAACGTCGCTGTCGGACTGGAGTTTGAGCCCCGCTCAATCTCGATAGTTTCTTGTAGTGTCTGTAACCTCACCATCCATGTGAGGTAAGGATGGGGGTTTAAGGGAGTTTATGGGTCTACCTGCTGTGTCATTAACAGCCATTACCTGGCCCATCCTGGTCCTAGCTTAGGTGGAGAGACGTCTTGGCCGCTAATCATATATATGGTCAGTCTCTAGGGCATTGTCACTGTCCCTTGCCTCTGCCATTTATGAGCAATATTTCTCAGTAACATTCCCCTTATTCAGCGAAACCTTAAAAAACTCTGGTCAGCCCGTCAATCACGCTATTACTAATGCACCGCATTTCACTTAGTATTCCATTATTTCTTGTTGTATTTCCATGATTTAACTTCTTGAAATCAGTTTACGACCTAAACTCACCTAAGCATTTTCTAACCTTTCTTTAGTTTTAACATTCGCTTCAATTTATTCATTAACCTGTTTATTTGAAGTTACGTTTTGATCAAACAATTTCTTGTTCTTCTCTAAAGTTCTTGTCAACTTTCATCCTTCTATTTATATCACTTTTTTCTTCTATTGGACAAAAAATATCTTATTTTTTCATTTAATTGTGCATTGCATTGTTTAGTTTATCTTTTATTAGATATGCAATTATCATATATATACAATATATATATATATATATATATATATATATATATATATATATATATATATATGATAAATTTTGCACATTCAGACGTGTTTTTTCATATTCAAATAAGCCATATATATTTTTTTTCGCCTGGGGCTCTGATCCCGAGTTCGTTAAGAGAATCCAGACATTAATGTATCAAAAATATATATGGATTATTTGAATATGAAAAACACCTCTAAATGTGCAAAATTTATCATTAATCGAATGCCAAGTAACAAACTACCAATTAGCTACGATGGTGAAGATGGGTTGATTTCAATTTTAAGTATAAAACACCTGAATTCGACAGGTATAAGTACAGAAGAATTGTCATTGACTTTTATCTTTCTTCGTGGCCAAGTGGTTTAGTCACTGTCTATACAAGCTTGCCGACCAGGGTTCGATTCCCGGCCGGTCACAAGCTCTTGTCTTTGTGTGATTTCGCCTGGGGCTCTGATCCCGAGGTCGTTAAGAGAATCCAGACATTAATGTATCAAAAATATATAAGTCTTATTTGAATATGAAAAACACGTCTAAATGTGCAAAATTTATCATTAATCGAATGCCAAGTAACAAACTACCAATTAGCTACGATGGTGAAGATGGGTTGATTTCAATTTTAAGTATAAAACACCTGAATTCGACAGGTATAAGTACAGAAGAATTGTCATTGACTTTTATCTTTCTTCGTGGCCAAGTGGTTTAGTCACTGTCTATACAAGCTTGCCGACCAGGGTTCGATTCCCGGCCGGTCACAAGCTCTTGTCTGTGTGATTTCGCCTGGGGCTCTGATCCCGAGGTCGTTAAGAGAATTCAGACATTAATGTATCAAAAATATATATGGCTTATTTGGATATATATGTATATATATGCATATATAAATATGTATATTCTAAAAGTAGTAGATGTTCAAGAGTGATTCATAATTATCGATATCATTCTGTTCTGTTTTTATTTTTGTCTTGTCTATGGCATCATATTTATTGTGGCTTATTTTTAAAGTAGTGTATAATGTAATGTTATGTCACCAATTTCATCTTTTATGTATTCACGATAATTTGATGTGAATAACTTTCATTGGCTAGATATATCAAAGGATAGCCAGTTCCTTGTGATGCGCAGTGCCCATCTAACTAAGGCAAGTGACCCCTGCCGGTCCATACTAATTCTAGTAAGATCAACCGCCAGGCATCAGCAGTAAAAGACGAAGAGACAGTTTGTCCATCGCCTTAAACTCAATCCGTCACCCTGTTGCCAGTGACTTCATCGAGATTTAGGGGGGCATTTCCTCCACACGCAAAGTTCTCGTTACTCCACCAAGTTGCTCATCCGATTATACGAGTATAACCGTTGGCAAACATGTATTTCTAACATATACTGCCTAGCACAGTAGTAACTTTGAGTCAATAGGCGTAGGAGGAGATGATGATGACGATTATGATGAATAACTTTCAGCATGAAATGTACTTTATTTTTTATTAAATGAATATTTTCCCACGGGAATAAGTTATTTTGGATGGGAATCCAGGCCCAGAATAATATGATATGGAATGGAGAAAATCACACAAATAGGAACTAGAGCGAAATGATGGAAAAGTTAGGTGAACTTTACACTAAAATGCAATAAAGGTAATTAAAGAGATGAATCCTATGTAATTAACGCGAACTTTACCTGACCTTCGACCTGTTAATTGAAAGGCTGACAGCAAAACGTGAAGAAGAATAGTCGTTCAAGTAACAAAAAGGAATTAAAATAGTACCGAAATATTGTCTGTAATTATGATAAACTTGAGAATTGATAACAATAAATTAACATATAAACGTTATTTCGGGAAAGTATAGCAATTGATCATTTCGACCACAGTCAAATGAAATAATTTTTGAGGAATTTGGTTCATTATAAAAGATTAAATGTAAACATACTAACGATTTGATAACGCTAAACATACTAACGATTTGATAATAATATATCATTATCTGTATACTTGGCAATATGTCTATTTGAGTATAGCATTGGCCAGCTCTGTAAGAGTACAGTTTTACTCACTGCACTGGTAAATCTCCTCCTTTTAATAATAATAATTAGTACACCTTCGAAGGGTGGAAGATCAAGGCAGCATCCAAGTTCATTCTATTGGGATAATTTTTGCATATTAGGGGAACAAAAAAATATCCCCTGAGGTTGTTAATTAATTTACATACCTTTGCGGTGGCTTATTTTAAACTTCCCTGCTTGTCGATCTGTCGGACAGGGGTTCGAGTCACGCTCAAACTCGATAGTTTCTTGTAGTGTCTGTAACCTCACCATCCTTTTGCGATAAGGATAGGGTGTTTGGGGAGCTTATAGGTTTACCTGTTGAGTCATCAGAAGCCATTGCCTAGCTCGGCCTGGCCCTAAGATGGGTGCAGAGAAGGTTTGGGCGCTGATCATATAAGGTTAGTCATTGTCACTGTCCCGTGCCTCTGCCATTCACGAGTGGCCTTTAAACATCTAGGATCAAAACGTCAAACTTCGCAGTCTCCAAGTACGGCGAAAGGTCATTATTGGTCTTAGCGGGGCTGTTCTCTATTGAGTTTCATTGCACTGTGTTGTTTTGTAAGTGATATTTCACTTAATTGAATCAATCAATCAAGTGGGTTGGCAGGAATTATGCGGTAAAGGATATTAAGGTTGGGAGGAGAAAGAGAGGGATGGATCATCTATGACGTGAAGCAAGAGACCTTGGAAGTTGTATAGAGAGTGACGAATGAAAAGGGATATAAAAGTTTGTTTCAAATTGAATTTCAGCATTGGTTTCTTATATCCGGAAATTGTAGCAAAATGTAAAGGGAAAAAAACAGTAACTTTAAAAAAGTATTTGAGAAGAAAGTTTCAAATGGCGACAAGTGTAGATATATGGATTGGAAGCGATAACAGAAAAGAAAATCTCTACTCGAGCGTGTTGAGGTAATTTTTATAGGAGAATATACCGATTTTGAACGACTGTAGATAGGTAAAGCGAGAAATAGATTGAAGTGGAAGGTGGAGAGGGCCTTTGGAAGGGCTTGTTACATAAACAAATCACTTAGTCAATCCGAAAAGTCAGGTTTTTCTTCTGAAGCTTCTGTTTTATAGGGGAAGCTTGTTTTAAATGGAACCAACCCCTCCCCCCCCCTCTCTCTCTCTCTCTCTCTCTCTCTCTCTCTCTCTCTCTCTCTCTCTCTCTCTCTCTCTCTCTCTACACACACACACACACACACACACACACATATATATATATATATATATA
>NC_090752.1:12039063-12056387 GCF_036898095.1 Palaemon carinicauda
CGCTGTTTCATGAGAGTTTTCGCTTCAGATTATCACAAGGTAATAAAACAGGACATACATCTAATTAGATCTCATTATTATGTTGCTCTAATTAGATACAATTAACCATGGCATGCAAAATTAGAGGGGTTATACCCCGTCGATAATTGTCTTTTTTTTTTTGCAACTTCGGTAAAACTTACACAAGTTCCTATGGATATTTTTCTTTGAACACTCTCTCTCTCTCTCTCTCTCTCTCTCTCTCTCTCTCTCTCTCTCTCTCTCTCTCTCTCTCTCTATATATATATATATATATATATATATATATATGTATATGTATATATATATGTTCGCACATATATATAATTATGATATATATCCTTGCAAGACATAGGACAAGAATAACCTTTATACCTAACCTGTTCGAGTTTGTGGTAAAGTGAGAAGTAAATTGCCCAGTATTTGCTGGTGGCTTAGACGTGATGTTCATGAGTCTTAAAATAAACTGCCCCAGGGTTTTATCTATCATACAGCAATCAAAGTATGCTTGCGACAGTGACGGTTGTGTTCTATATCTCTAGAACCATCCCAGTTAGGGAAAATGACGTGATAAATAGATACTTGCATTTCATTGCATTTTTCTTTCATGTATCCAGAGGGGAGAGTTCCTGATGTTATTATTCTTCCGTTCTATTTCTTATGAAGGGAGGATACTAACGCCTTACCTACATCTACTCGGATCGTTACAGTCACATGTATGTACATACAATATATATACATTATGTATATATATATATATATATATATATCTATATATATTTATAGATAGATAGATATAATATATATATATATGTATATATATATATATATATGAATATACATTTATATATATATATATATATATATATATATATATATATATACTTACATACATTAACTGTACATAGATGTATGTAGCCCTATGTGCAATATTCTCAGCCCTATTTTTATAATGGAACGTATATAAGATCTCCCTACCCAGTGAGAGAAGTTAGAAAGAAGTACTAAAGCTTATTCATCAAAGAAAGCCATTGACCTGCCTCATGAAAGAGGGAAGATTGTAGGAACCAACACAACAGTGACATCATAAAGATACGTACGTCTAATAATACTTCCAGGTAGTAGCATATGATTAAAGGAATACAATAAATATTAGGTCTTAAAGTATTTATACTAATTACTGAGTACTTCTCATGTAGTGTACTTATTTCCATGTTTCCTTTCTGGGCTATTTTTTCCTGTCGGTTGCATCGGGCTTATAGCATCCTGCTTTTCTACTAGGGTTATGACTTAGCTATTAATAGTAGTAATGTGGTTTATTTATTTTCTTATTTTCTTCCTCACTGGTTTACATTTTCCTGACGGAGCCCTTAGTTTTATAGCATCCCACTATTCTAACTAGGGTTGTGGCTTGGGGCACTCAGTAGAGTGCAGATCTCCGCTGCGGCAGCTTTTTTGTCGACCTTATCCTTGACCTTTGACTTTAACATGTATTGATTGGCGTGGATTTTCATACACTCAAATATAAACCAAGTTTGAAATCTTTGTGACAACAATGTTTAAACTTATGGCTGATTATGTTAACTGGACATTTCGTTTGACCGTGACCTTCACCTTTGACCTTGACTTTGACCCTCCAAAATGTATTTATTTCTATCTTTTTACATAACAGTCAATCCCTGCAATTTTCATTACTATTAAGATTGTGTCCAGGAGTCTGACACAAACAAACACAAAAAAACACACAAACATTGGGTAAAGCATAACCTTCTCCCAACTTCGTTGGCGGATGTAATGATAACAACAAGCTGTTATGTCCATTCGACAACTAAACCAGTATTGTCTCACAAAAGCCACATTACCGATCTGGTCATGAATCCCACAACAAGCCTGGCGTCGGTCAGATCCCCTTCCTATTATAACCCGCCGAATTCAATATTGGTCTGCTACCTGGGCTGTAATTGCTTATTACATTAAAAAAAAGGCGCAAATAAATGGGGGAATATAGATTATAAAAACCTGGAGCACCGACAACAAATTCTGTTGACCTACGACGAATTTATTGTTTCACCTTTCATATATAAATTAATAACGCCCGACATATGAATATTCGCTCAGCCTTTAAATATTGGAGAGAATTTTTCAAAGGCGCAGCATCGATGACTTTTTTTTTTTTTTTTTTTTTAGTGGGGGTCGGGTGGGCGGGGTTGTGGCAGCTATTGTTTTGTGATACGAGCGTGTAGGTAAAATGCTTACATTAATCTACAGGCCACATATGTATGAATATATGTACACGTGTTTATACAGTATACAGTAATTACACACACATTATATATATTATGTATATATACACATAAAATTACACACACACACACTATATATATATATATATATATATATATATATATATATATATATATATATATATATATATATATATATATATATATGTATATACATACATACATACATACATACATACATACACAGCCAGTGGCAGTAAAACATTCGCTATACCGACCTTGGGATAAACGAAGCAAAGCTAATCAAAGCAACGGTGAGTCCGGTCAGTAGTAGGGAATTTAAACACTTATGTACGAGGACGTGCAATTAGTAACCTCACCAATTAAATACTAAGGCCAGTAGCTTCTCGTAAACGAATGGTGGTGTATTATGAAAAAAATACACCTCTAGCAAAGGGGATGGCTATTGAGAAGAAAAGCCACACTGGTTACTGCCGTATTTGCACTGACTTCCTAATCGTGGATGAGCCCCTTTGTAGATGTTTGTGTGTAGGTACGTACGTTTGTGTTCATAAACCTAGGTACTTTCAATAAATTGATTTTGTTAACCAGAACAAAATGTCAAATTAGATATAATGTTCTCTTGATTTTTCCTATTTATATATAAACAGCATACAAAGGAATATTCGAGACAATACAACAGAAAACTATCACAATTAAGAATAACTCATAATGACCTCATAAATAAAATTGAAAATTTATGCGCTATATCAATAAGTAGCCAGCTACGTATAACATTTTCATTAGCATCGGTATCCATTTAGATAAAATTACCACGAAATGATGAAAAGTATTAGAGCGGTGGCAGTTAATATGAAGAAATAAATAGCCTGGATTTTTTCCTTAAAGGTTTAAAGGTCGCTCATGAATGGCAGAGGCAAGGGACAGTGACATTGCCCTAGCAATCAGGACAATGCCCTAGAGACTGACCATATATTATATGATCAGCGCCCAAGCTTCCTCTCCACCCAAGCTAGGACCAGGGAGGGCCAGGCAGTGGCTGCTGATGACTCACCAGATAGACCTATAGGCTCCCCCAAAACCCCCAACCTTAGCTCACAAGGATGGTAAGGTTGTAGACACTAATGGCACTAACGAGTCTGAGCGGACTCGAACCCCCGTCTGGCAAACATCAGACAGAGACGTTACCAATCCGGCCACAACAGACCTTAACCAAGGTTGTGCTGACACAGTAGCGAATAGGGAGGAAATAAAGTTAAATATCTCTACTGAATGAATGAACCATATAGGAAATCACCTAATACAAAATTTAAGAGTAATCAACAACATTACTTTTGTTAATACTGGCATTCGCTTATTCCAACCAGTAGAGTTACTGAATAAATCGAAATAAAGCTTGATAAATCTCTCCCTCTAAAGCATTATCCATGAAAATAGTCGGCGAAATAAAAAGGTTTGCGAAACTCATATATGCCTGACGTAGCGTTATGCCACCAGGGAACTCTGCCCGTCACAACTCTGCCTACCCCTCGCTCTGATGACAGACCAAAAACCTAAAAAATTGGGAAGGATTTATGGCTCATATTTTTTAGTCATGAAGCGGTTTTTATTCTTTGGAATAAAATTTTTAAAGGTTGATGCAACGGGGATCTTGACCTTTTAGTCGCTAGTTAAGGTAGGCCTGGTATTTTGGGGATATTGCTTACTGTAGGTCCTCTACGGCGCTGAGTGGGAAAGTTGATAAAAATAGGGTGAAAATAGAAGGAAAATTGATTATGTAATTCTTAATTTCATGAAAAGCTGGGAAGAAAGTTAAAAAAAAAAATCAAATATAAAAACTAAACACATTCTGCAAAGAAGTTGCATGCAAGAGGTACTGAATTTCATAAAAAGCTGGGAAAGGTAAACAAAGTCAAATGGGAAAAATGAACACATTTCATAATGAAGTTATATGCAAAACTAAAAATCACATTGCATAATGAAATCCTAAGCATAAGCAATTATGTAGTTCATAAAACAAGTGGGACTAAATTTCATAAAGAAGTTGGAAAAAGGTAAACAAAATCAAATATAAAATTTAATGAACGCATTTCATGGTGAAATTATATGCGTAACCGAAAAATACATGTCATAATGAACTCTGAATCAAAACTGAAAATAAACATGCTATATCAGTAAACGCGTATGGCATTTTTATTAACACCGGTATCCACTTTGTTAAAACTGCCATGAAATAGCGGCCGGACTCAAATAGTTATTATTATTACTAGCCAAGCTACAACCCTAGTTGGAAAAGCAAGATGCTACAAGACCCAGGGCTGAAACAATGAAAAGTAGCCCAGTGTGGGAAGGAAATAAAGAGGTAAATAAATGATTAGCTTTTTTATGTGAACGTTAACTTTGAACATAAGGAAATTAATGGCCAAACGTTTCTTAATACTAATATTGATTGAAATTGTTAAAATGATAAAGTTTTAAATGAAGCTAAAAATCTCTCGTGAAAAAGTTAACCAAAAAAATTAATATTATGGAGACATCACCTGTGACAGTATTTAAGAGATATAGATAAAAATGCCGTTTTGATTAACTCCAGGAATGGCTTAATCAAACCGCCAGTGTTAGTGAATAAAAACAAGGAAAAGTAGCCCAGTGTGGGAAGGAAATAAAGAGGTAAATAAATGATTAGCTTTTTATATGAACGTTAACTTTGAACATAAGGAAATTAATGGCCAAACGTTTCTTAATACTAATATTGATTGAAATTGTTAAAATGATAGTTTTAAATGAAGCTAAAAATCTCTCGTGAAAAAATTAACCAGATGGAGACATCACCTGTGACAGTATTTAAGATATAGATAAAAATGCCGTTTTCATTAACACCAGGAATTGCTTAATCAAACCGCCAGTGTTAGTGAATAAAATCAAAATAGTTAGAAAAGAAAAAATTCTCCCTCGAAAGCATTAGCCATGAAAATAGTCATGGAAATAAAAGTTTTCCGAAACTCATATATGCCTGACGTAACGTTATGTCACAAGGGAACTCGGCCCGTCACAGCTCTCCTGACCCCTCGCTCAGATGACAGACCAAAATCCCCAAAAATTGGAAAGGATTTATAGCCTATCTTTTATTAATAATAGAGTGATTTTTATTCAGCCAAATGAAAATTTCAAAGGTTGCTACAGCGCAGCAGCGGCTGACCTTTAGTCGCTGGCATGCTAGGCCGGGCATCGTGGGATTTTATGTCCTTTATAGTCAGAAAAGAGAGAGAGAGAGAGAGAGAGAGAGAGAGAGAGAGAGAGAGAGAGAGAGAGAGAGAGAGAGAGAGAGAGAGAGAGAGAGAGTAAAAAATATTCCCGTCTTTCAGAATTCGCTTTGGAAGGGATAGCAATTATATAGGTTTGAAAAGAAGTGGAACTAAATTTCATATACATTTAAGCAGGTGGAAAAAATCTCTACATCCTTTGGAGGAGACCTGAAATAATTCTTAGATCAACGAATATTATTTTTGCTAAACACATGCCCATGACTACGTTATTTTGATTTTCTTCAATATACAAAGAAACTTATATTATGAGGGTTTAGGGCGATGTGTATTATAGGTTATAATGTATGTGTATATCTCCCAATATTAGAGCCAGGTATAAGGCTGGAGACTTCATGGCCCTGGTCTTTGGCGCTTTTCACATCAAACAGAGAAGCTAAGATGCTGTTATTTCCTTTTCGGCATCCCAAAGAAGTGAAAAGCCCTGTCTCCACACACCTTAAGAAAAGACGTTCTTCTAACATACATACAGTGAGCATTTCATCCCACCCTGGGTTCCACAACCCTTTACTAGGTGCTGTGTTTCCTCAGGGTACAATGTACCTCGTGCCTTGGACCATTAACACTTCTTAGGGAAGTATCGCCAGGTTGTACCATGTTTTGCTACCTCAGTACAAGGACCCTGTTTATGGTCGCCTTTAGCCTTGATACAAAGCATATCATCTCATATTTAAAGGCCATTTCTTTTAGAGAAAATTGAAGTTTATGACAGCAGAATGTCCGTTAAACTTGTAGTTTTATTAGGTAAATGATAAATTAAAACTAGTGTACAGATCTATTTTTTATTTTCTCTTTTTTTTTGCTACATTAAGGAATCAATTTGTTTATCCTTTTACTCTACCCTAGTTTTTTACTCCTTGTTTTATCTTTTCTTCCTTTTTTTTTTTTTAATCCCAATGGGGCTCACTACCTTGTGATGCCATTGTGACTTACTAGTGCTGCAGTGACCAGGTATTACTGCATACTTTCATAAGAGTAGTAGATAACTGCACGATTTACCATTTAGACCAGGGGATCCCAACCTTTTTGTTCTTCTGTGCCCTTTGGGCATATATATATATATATATATATATATATATATATATATATACATATATATGTATATATATATATATTTATATATATATATATATATATATATATATATATTCTGTGTGTACCCCTAAAATTGAGAATGATAAAAAAATTCCATTGATGTGATAATTTTATTATTCAATCTCATAGCAGTTCTGGCTATGCTCTCAGATATAATGTATCCTTTGAAGAGTAAAAATATGCTACTGGGGGTACGTGTACCCTGGGTTGGGAACCCATGATTTACACTATGAATGTATTTTTTTTACTATCCTATCATGCTAAAGAAATATACACATATATGTATGTTTGTGTTTTTATATATATATATAGAGAGAGAGAGAGAGAGAGAGAGAGAGAGAGAGAGAGAGAGAGAGAGAGAGAGAGAGAGAGAGAGAGAAAGAGAGAAATATATATATATATATATATATATATAGAAAGAGAGAGAGAGAGAGAGAGAGAGAGAGAGAGAGAGAGAGAGAGAGAGAGAGAGAGAGAGAGAGAGAGAGAGAGAGAGAGCCTTACCTTATTGCCTTATTTTTTGTTTGGGTTCCCCCCAGGTCCCTCAGTGTGAGGCACCTCGTATATCCACCAGAGAGTTGCTAATACATCTTCCAGTGTATTTTGCATCTTCCAGTCTTGGATGGTCTGGGATGCATCTTAGGTATTTATCGAGCTGATTTTTAAACGCATCTACGCTCACTCCTGATATGTTTCTTAGATGAGCTGGCAGCACATTAAATAGTCGCTGCATTATCGATGCTGGTGCGTTGTGGATTAATGTCCTGTGCGCCTTTCTCAGTTTACCTGGAATGCTTTTTGGCACTATTAATCTACCTCGGCTTGCTCTTTCTGATACTTTAAGCTCCATGATGTTTTCAGCAATTCCTTCTATTTGCTTCCATGCTTGTATTATCATGTAGCGTTCTCTTCTCCTTTCTAGACTGTATAGTTTTAAAAATTGCAGTCTTTCCCAGTAATCAAGGTCCTTAACTTCTTCTATTCTAGCAGTATAGGACCTTTGTACACTCTCTATTTGCGCAATATCCTTTTGGTAGTGTGGGTACCATATCACATTGCAGTACTCGAGTGTACTACGCACATAAGTTTTGTAAAGCATAATCATGTGTTCAGCTTTTCTTGTTTTAAAGTGTCTGAATAACATTCCCATTTTTGCTTTACATTTAGCCAACAGTGTTGCTATTTGGTCGTTGCATAACATATTCCTATTTAAAATTACACCAAGGTCTTTAATTGCTTCCTTGTTTGTGATTGTCTCATTATTAGGTCCCTTGTATGCATACACCATTCCTTCTCTGTTTCCATAATTTATTGATTCAAATTTATCGGAGTTAAATACCATCCTATTTATCTCCGCCCATTCATATATTTTGTTTAGATCTCTTTGTAGTGAGTTCCTATCTTCATCACAAGTAATTTCTCTACTTATTCTTGTGTCATCGGCGAAACTTCTCACTACGGAGTTTTCAACATCACAGTCTATGTCTGAGATCATAATAACAAATAGCAGTGCAGCTAATACCGTACCTTGGGGCACACCAGATATTACCTGGGCTTCATCTGATTTCTCGTCATTTGCAACCACTATCTGTTTTCTGTTTTGCAGGAATTCTTTTACCCATTTTCCTATCTTTCCCACAATATTATGCTTTCTCATTTTTTTCTCCAATATGTTATGGTCTACCTTGTCAAAGGCTTTTGCAAAATCTAGATAGATCACATCTGTGTCTTTTTCATATATCATATTATTGTATATGTTTTCATAGTGAGCTATCAGTTGGGTCTGTGTACTTTTTCCAGGTACGAAACCGTGTTGACCCATATTAAACAAATTATTTTTGACCAAATGGTTCATTATTTTCTTTTTTATTACCCTCTCATACACTTTCATAATATGTGATGTTAGACTAACAGGTCTATAATTGCTTGCCTCTAGTCTTGATCCACTTTTGAAGATAGGGGTTATATAAGCTAATTTATGTTTAACATATATCTCGCTCATATCTATACTCTGTCTTAGCAGTATTGCAAGTGGCTTCGCGATAGTGTTTGCAGTTTTTTTTAACAAAATCGCTGGAACTCCATCTGGTCCGGCTGCCGATCCATTTTTTAATTTCGTTTATAGCCGTGACAATATCTGCTTCATTAATATCTATATCCGTTAGATATTCAACATTTTCTTCTCTCATTTCTGTTTCATTATTCTCATTCGCAATTCTTGGCGTGAACTCACTCTTATATTTTTCTGCTAATATGTTGCATATTTCCTTTTTTTCATTCGTTAGCCGTCCTTCAATTCTTAGAGGGCCTATTTCTATTCTCCTTTTATTCATCTTTTTTGCATAGGAGTAAAGTACTTTGGGGTTTCTTTTTATATTTTGAAGTGTCCTTTCTTCTAAGTCCCTTTTTTCTTTTTCTTTCGACTGTATAATCTTTTGTTCTGCATTTTCTATCTTACATTTTATTTCCCTCATTTTCCACACATTTTTTTCTTTTGCAAGATTTTTCTTCCACTTTTTAATTTTCTGAAATAAGATCCTTCTGTCTCTTGGTATGCACGTCTTTTGTTTATTGTTTTTTTTCGGTACATATTTTTCAACAATTTTCTCCAGTATTTTGTACAGTATATCCGTATTTACCTGTATATTATCACTTATAAATACATTTTTCCATTCTTTATCCAGTTCTTCATTTATTTCTGACCATTTTATATTCTTACTGTAAAAGTTATATTTTCCATATCCTTCCCAAAGTTTTGTGTTTTTATTAATTCTGTGATCACTTGCTTTGGAATGAACTATCAATTCTATGACATTGTGGTCTGAAATTCCCGTGTTATACACTATTATTTCTTTAACATAATTCACCTCATTCACAAATACTAGATCTAGGACATTTTCCTTTCTTGTTGGAATGTGGTTTATTTGTTGCATATTATGTTCTAATAGCATATCTTGAAGCTTTTCAAATTGCCTCTTATCTTCTGCGCTACTATTACTATCTTTTTTATATGTATACATACAACCACTTTCTTCTATCCGTTCTTTCCAATCCACGAAAGGAAAGTTAAAATCTCCGGATAGGAGTATATTCCAGTCTTTATGGTTTCTACATATACCATCTATTTTTTCTATTATTATGTCAAACTCCTTAGTGTTTGGGGGTCTGTAAACTACAATATTCATTAGTTTTTCAAATTCAAATTCTACCGCAATCAATTCACATTCTGTGTTGCTGTATTTTTCACATACTTTTCCTTGATTTATGTCTCTTCCATATATTGCGGTTCCCCCTTGATTCCTATTTTTTCTGTCTGATCTATAAGTTTGGAAACCCTTTATCTGGTCATCACTGCCAGTCTCTTGGGAATACCATGTTTCACTTATATTTAATATATCTATTTTTTCAATTTGGGTTAGTTCTTCTAAGAACTCTATTTTCCTTTTAGAGTTACTCGTGACTAAACCCTGTGCATTCATTACTATTATGGTTTGTGTTTCATCTCCATTATTTAATATTGGTAATAATATGGATTCTCCCATGCTTCCTTCCTGTTCTGATATGATGTTCTTTTCTTCATTTCCCGGAATTCTGCCATTAAAAAATCCAACTTTTCTATTATATTTGTTCTTTCGCCTTCATATTTATTTGTGTGTGTATACCTGCAACTGTCCCCATATCTGCACGAACCCCTGGCATTATAGATGCATTCTTTGTAGTTGGGTTCTACATGTGCCGGTTTAGGTTGAAAGGCCTCATATCTTGGGGCTCTTGGTTCAAAGCGCGGTATATACACGGCCTGCTTTTTTGTTTCTTTTTTTTGTTTCTTTTTTGCTTTCATTTTTCTTTTCAGTTTGCTGAGTTTTCTTACTTTCATTCATGGTTGCAGGATGCATATATCGACATTTTTTGTTGTAAATGCATCCTTTTCCTTCTTTTAGGTTTTTGCATATTTTTGGATGGAGATCTCTGCATTCGTCTCCATATCCGTCTAAATACGCACATTTACCATATATTTCATAATTATGGCATATCTTTGGATGCTTGTAGTAGCATCTTTCGCCAAATCTGCAATTCCCTCTTTTCAGCATATTGCAGACTATATCCTTCTTTTCTATTTTTTCTTGTTCTTGCTCTTCCCTAAAATTATGTAGGTCCGGGTAGAGTCTCTTGGGTCTATTATTTGTTTCCATCTGGTAATTTATTTCTTCATAAGTATGTTGTTGGATGGCATCATAGGTTATATCAATGATTTCTTCTGCATCCTTACACATATCCTGTTCATTGTTCTCTTCTTCTTCTTTTTCTTCTTCTTCTTCTTCTGTTTCTTCTTCTTCCTCTTCTTTATCTTCAACTATTTGCAGATTTAGTCTCGACTTAATTATATTTTCTATCCAGACTAAGCATGTTGAGCAGAATACCTTTGTGTCTTTATTTTTTATTTTTTGCTGTATTTCAGCACATGTGGGATGTGTTGGGACATGACAGGCATCACATTTTCTAATCAATTGTTGAGGATTATTAATGGAATACCATATCTTACATGTATTACACCATTTTGGCATTCTTTTTCCATTGCATCAATCAGCATATTCACCATATTGGACTTCTTATTGTTCTTTGATGGAATGTGTTGATTGATGTAGACTTTCTTTATAAGTCTCTTTAACACTTGGATTTTCTTTGGAATTTCTTCTATTATTTTGCTGATGTTTTCCGCAGATTTGCTCCAGTTTATTGGATCATATTGTTTCAATATGTCTGCGAATATTCTTCCGTCACATTGGTTGACGTTACTAGTGACCTCTGTTATCAGACGGTCGAGCTCCTGTTTCGCCAACTCATGGAATTTATTTTTGCTGAGTCCAGCGATGTCTCTCCAAGCCTTGCCCGTGTTGTACATAGCCATCTTGATTAGATTTTTAGTAATTCACAAGATAACTATTCTATGCCGACGTTTTATCCCACTTCTCCGACCTCAAACTAATCACTGACTATTCACGAAAACTTGTAGCTATATTGCACTCGATAGCCTTTTGTTATCCGCGTTAAATCATGATATTTATAGGGCCGCAAAAGTTTAATCACTCACCGGCACACAGATACAAAACAGAGAGAGAGAGAGAGAGAGAGAGAGAAATATATATATATATATATATATATATATATATATATATATATATATATATATATATATATATATATATATATATATATATATATAAACACAAACATATATATGTGTGTATATTTCTTTAGCATGATAGGATAGTAAAAAAAAAAAACATTCATAGTGTAAATCATGGGTTCCCAACCCAGGGTACACGTACCCCCAGTAGCATATTTTTACTCTTCAAAGGATACATTATATCTGAGAGCATAGCCAGAACTGCTATGAGATTGAATAATAAAATTATATCACATCAATGGAATTTTTTTTTTCATTCTCAAGTTTAGGGGTACACACAAATATATATATATATATATAGAGAGAGAGAGAGAGAGAGAGAGAGAGAGAGAGAGAGAGAGAGAGAGAGAGAGAGAGAGAGAGAGAAGCATGATGCTATAAGCCTGAAGGCTCCAACAGGGAAAAATAGCCTAGTGAGGAAAGGAAACGAGGCCATAAATTTACCACAAGAGAAGTAATGAACAATTAAAATAAAATATTTCAAGAACAGTCACAATATTAAAATAGATCTTTCATAATATAAACTATAAAAACTTAAAAAAAAAGGAGGAAGAGAAGATAGAATATTTTATATATATATATATATATATATATATATATATATATATATATATATATATATATATATATATATGTGTGTGTGTGTCTGTGTAGATTTGTATGTTCGTATAAGCATAATATTATATTAAGCAGCATGAAAATGTACAGATAGAAGAAACATGCATATGGTATGTCAGTAAGTGAACATCGCCACACAGTCCCACCTAAGAACAAAATGTAAAGTGTCTAGCAAGAAGGAAACGGCTATATCTGTCGTCATTTATTCAAAGCATTTGACAGAATTCGTCTTGCTCTTTCTGTACTTTGAAACTAAAGAAAAAATGTTGTGAAATTTTGATGAAGCTTTCGAATAAACTTACTGTTTACATCAAGAATATCTATTTGAGTGACTGGGGTAACTCAAGAAAAATAGTAGGGGAGAAGTTTTTGAAGGTTTTGATGCAGACTACAGAAAGTTTATTATAAATTCAATGTCCAGCTGTTTCCAAAACTTTTTATCTAAGGTTCTTCGTGTTCGGTGAAAAGAAATGTGTAACTTTTTAAATGTCGCATGAGGGTTTGTGACTGACTGAATGTTAGCTTCGCGGTTCTCATTGTCACCCTAGTGCCGATTATATGAGACTTCTAAAATCTATTTCTGGAAAGTTTCTCTCTCTCTCTCTCTCTCTCTCTCTCTCTCTCTCTCTCTCTCTCTCTCTCTCTCTCTCTCTCTCTCTCTCTCTCTCTCCTGTAAATGAAGGTGTTACCCCAAACACATGAATTCGTTTGTCGTCACAGGAAGGATTGAAACCAGAACATTAAAGGTTTAAAGTCTGCCAATGAATGGTATAGGCAAGGGTCAGTGACATTGCCCCAGCAAGCAGAACAATATCCTAGAGACTGGCTTTATATACATATAATCAGCGCCCAAGCCCTATCTCCACCCAAGCTAGGACCAGGGAGGGCCAGGCAATGGATGCTGATGACTTAGCAGTAAGACCTATAGGCTCCCCCAACTCCCTAAGAATGGTGAGATTGCATTGACCAAAGGAACTAATGAGTATGAGAGGACTCGAACCCCAGTCTGGTGTTAACCAGTCAAGGACGTTACCACATCGGCCACCACAACCCTAAATTAATTGATATATCGTATGATTCCAGTTTTGTGGTGCAGTTTGAAACATAGCATGACTTGGATAAACATACATTGGATAATTATTCATTATGGAATCTAGTAATCTTCGATTGCGACAAAACTGGTGATTTTTTTTTTAAATCAACTAAGAAGAGGAATTGATTTGTTATAGCAAATGGATTTGGTATATGATTTAAAAGACAAGGAAATTATTTATTTATATGTGTGTGTATATATATATATATATATATATATATATATATATATATATATATATATATACTTATATATATGTATATATATATGTATATATGTATATATATGTGTGTGTATGTATATATATATATATATATATATATATATATATGTATATATATATATATTTATTTATTCTTGTAGAAGCAAATGGATCTTAAAAGCTTATATGAAAGACAGGAAAATTACTTAACTATTTTATTGTTATCGGTAGCAGCATATTTAAATTTGACCTTTGCCTTTAGGCACGTAACTGATAAAGCATCCGTTAAGCATTATATAATTATCCGAATAATTTGTGTGCCAGTTTTAGCTATGATAAGTTTTAAATTGTGCCACTTAACTAAATGAGGAACACAATTTAAACATTTTTTTGTGTCGTTACAGCTGATTTATGCGCTGCATGAACGGTCATTATCTTCGTTGGAGAATGGGGAAAGTCGATGACCTTAGTTTTTGTGACGCTGTAAATGTCTATTAGCTTTTGCCTTGTAACGTAGGAGACATTACTTTCATCTGTTTATTTAGTTTGAGAGTAGATTCCTAATCTGTTTCGCTTTACACGTTATCTTTCTTTTTATCTTCGTTCCAATACGATTTGGATGGCTTAACGTTGTTGTTCTTAAAGACTTTTAAACAATTTTCCATCCATAATATATATTATATTTCTACTTTTATAATGATGATTTAGAAATTGGACACTGAACTGGCCAGGATTTCTTTGATCAAGCGATAAAAGATATGTGGCGGTAGCCTACTGCAAACGTCCCTGCCTGGCAATCTGTTGGATGAAAGTTCGAGACCTGAGTATGCTTGATAGTTCATAATAATGTTTGCAGCCCCGCCATCCTTGTAAGCTAGGGAAGGAGTGTTCGAGGAATCCTATAGGTTTATCTGTTGAGGCATCAGCAACCCGTGTCTGGCTCTCCCTTGGTCCTAGCTTGATGGAGAGAGGGTTTGGACGCTGATCCTGTATATATGGTAGGGGTCTAGGACATTGTTCTGTCTCTTGCCTCGGCCATTCATGAGCAACCTATAAACTTTTAAAAATAGAAAGACCACATTAAAGCGTAGCTAGGTCTGGCTGTAAGAAGTTAGGCGTGCTTCATGTGTACTGTCAAGTTCATAAGTCCTTTTATGTATATCAGAGGTGACTTTTAAAGTATTGGCCTTTCCTTTCTCCCACTCTGTAAGTCTTATGACTTGAGTCACATTTTGAATTACCTATCCAATAAATTTTGTCTTACGGCCTACAAAGGCAAGAGCCCGTGTCGCACTTAAGGTGGGAAAGTCTACAAACCAAATTGACCATTGAGAAACGGTGAGCTTACCTCGGGGGAACCTCTTGAGGTTTATTCAAGTTTCAAGCGTTCGTACATGGAATGTTGATTTCGTCTTTCTATGAGTCTATACGTATTCTAGAAGAGTTGAAAGCTTTCCTTTTTGTGTTGTAATCCATTGTTATATTGTAAAATTTATGTCTGAAGGATATTTCTTTTTATCTGTGGACCTCATCATCATCATCATCATCCGTTACTAGTCCACTGCAGAAGAAAAGCCTTAGACATGTCCTTCCACTTGTGTCTTTTTATGGTCTTTCTATGCCAGTCCACACCTGCTAACTTTCTTAGTTCGTTAATCAATCGTTTTCTCCTCCTTCCCCTGCTTCCTTGGAATCTCTAGGGACCCATTCTGTTATTCTTAATGTCCAGCTATTATCGGTCATTCTCATATGTCCTGGCCATGTCCATTTCTTTTTCTTAAATGTTATTAGAATATCCTTTACTTTAGTTTGCTCTCGTATCCATGTTGCTCCTTTTCTGTCTCTAAGTGTTATTCCCATCATTATTCTTTCAATTGCTCTTTGAGTTGTAACTAGCTTATGCGGACCTATATTTCTTTATATCTGGTTATATTTGCAAACGTCAACAATTTGTGAATGGGCAACGCCAGGAAACTAGAAAAAAAATAAAAGTTTAGATTTCAAAATGATTTAACAATAATGAAGTAGATAAGGAAAAGAGAGTTACCTTGATGATAGATTAAATACTGAGAGAGAGAGAGAGAGAGAGTGAGAGAGAGAGGAGAGAGAGAGAGAGAGAGAGACAGAGAGAGAGAGAGAGAGAGAGAGAGAGAGAGAGAGCATAATTACCAGCATTTAATAATCCTGAGGGTCTCGTTTAGAGAAAGATATGAAGCTTAGGCAGGAAAGGCTATTAGTGTGGGAGGGGAGAGAGCTTGAACAAGATAAATTCAGCCAATAGAACTAGCGCATTAAAATGTCTTCATGGAGTTTTAAATAGATTTATTTAGAAAAGGGAGTTTGCTAGAATTAATAGTGCGTCTTATATAATTTTGTTAATATTTCGGTTTCAAACATCAGAATATTTCCATAATTTTCCCGAAAATGTATATTTTCTATCTGAAAATGCGTAGTTACCGTATAAATCTTATATTCAGAAAGAATTAGGTTTGTTTGTATAGGTCGCCTTTATTCATTAAAAGAGTATTTTTCTTGTTTTAATTTATTGGACTTAGCTGTCATCTGTGTCTTCTTTGACTATATATTCTGAAAGTTCTTTGTCAGAAACAGCAGAGATTTTGTGAGAACTTTCACACTCCAGAAGTAAATAGTATAAAGGACTGATCTAGTTGCTTAGGTCTCATTTTTTGCTAAACCCCTGATGTGTATATAACAAGTTTTCAGGGGCGATATCCGGGCTCCACAAAGTAATATGATGAAACACAACAAGGTTTTTATATTTGAACGGAATTGAATTTGAATTGAAAGAGCATTAGTCATTGATAAAAGTTAAAGTCTTCCCTAATCTGGGAGAAAAGCAGTCAACGCAAACGAGATTGAACTTTGCTTCTATAGATATTGCAATATTATATTTTTACACTTTCTTTACCACAATTTCCTTTATAGCTTAAGTAAATGCTAAATATCTACTCAGCAGTGAAAGACCGAAGCATGATATTATTATTATTATTACTTGCTAGGCTACAACCCTAGTTGGGAAAGCAGAATGCTATAAGGCCGAGGGGTCCAACAGGAAAAATTAGCCCAGTGAGGAAAGGAAATAAGAAAACTACAAGAAAAGTAATTAACAATTAGAATATTTTAAGAACAGTAACAACATTTAAATAAATATTTTATATATTGATTATAAAAACTTTAAAAAAACAAGAGGAAGAGAAATAAGAGAATAATGTGCCCGAGTGCACCCTCAAGCAAGAGAATTCCAAGACAGTGAAAGACCAAGGTGCAGAGGCTATGACACTATCAAAGGACCAGAGAACAGTAGTTTGGTTTTGGAGTGTATTTCTCCTAGAAGAGCTGCTTACCATAGCTAAAGAGTCTCTTCTACCCTTACAAAGAGGAAAGTAGTCACTGAACTACTACATTGTCGTAGTTAACCTTTTGAGTGAGGAATATTGTTTAGTAATCTCAGTTTTGTCAGGTGTATGAGGACAGAGGAGAATATGTAAAAAAATAGGACAAG
>NC_090752.1:12056887-12064387 GCF_036898095.1 Palaemon carinicauda
CACACAAATATATATATATATATAGAGAGAGAGAGAGAGAGAGAGAGAGAGAGAGAGAGAGAGAGAGAAGCATGATGCTATAAGCCTGAAGGCTCCAACAGGGAAAAAATAGCCTAGTGAGGAAAGGAAACGAGGCCATAAATTTACCACAAGAGAAGTAATGAACAATTAAAATAAAATATTTCAAGAACAGTCACAATATTAAAATAGATCTTTCATAATATAAACTATAAAAACTTAAAAAAAAAGGAGGAAGAGAAGATAGAATATTTTATATATATATATATATATATATATGTGTGTGTGTGTCTGTGTAGATTTGTATGTTCGTATAAGCATAATATTATATTAAGCAGCATGAAAAATGTACAGATAGAAGGAAACATGCATATGGTATGTCAGTAAGTGAACATCGCCACACAGTCCCACCTAAGAACAAAATGTAAAGTGTCTAGCAAGAAGGAAACGGCTATATCTGTCGTCATTTATTCAAAGCATTTGACAGAATTCGTCTTGCTCTTTCTGTACTTTGAAACTAAAGAAAAAAATGTTGTGAAATTTTGATGAAGCTTTCGAATAAACTTACTGTTTACATCAAGAATATCTATTTGAGTGACTGGGGTAACTCAAGAAAAATAGTAGGGGAGAAGTTTTTGAAGGTTTTGATGCAGACTACAGAAAGTTTATTATAAATTCAATGTCCAGCTGTTTCCAAAACTTTTTATCTAAGGTTCTTCGTGTTCGGTGAAAAGAAATGTGTAACTTTTTAAATGTCGCATGAGGGTTTGTGACTGACTGAATGTTAGCTTCGCGGTTCTCATTGTCACCCTAGTGCCGATTATATGAGACTTCTAAAATCTATTTCTGGAAAGTTTCTCTCTCTCTCTCTCTCTCTCTCTCTCTCTCTCTCTCTCTCTCTCTCCTGTAAATGAAGGTGTTACCCCAAACACATGAATTCGTTTGTCGTCACAGGAAGGATTGAAACCAGAACATTAAAGGTTTAAAGTCTGCCAATGAATGGTATAGGCAAGGGTCAGTGACATTGCCCCAGCAAGCAGAACAATATCCTAGAGACTGGCTTTATATACATATAATCAGCGCCCAAGCCCTATCTCCACCCAAGCTAGGACCAGGGAGGGCCAGGCAATGGATGCTGATGACTTAGCAGTAAGACCTATAGGCTCCCCCAACTCCCTAAGAATGGTGAGATATGCATTGACCAAAAGGAACTAATGAGTATGAGAGGACTCGAACCCCAGTCTGGTGTTAACCAGTCAAGGACGTTACCACATCGGCCACCACAACCCTAAATTAATTGATATATCGTTATGATTCCAGTTTTGTGGTGCAGTTTGAAACATAGCATGACTTGGATAAACATACATTGGATAATTATTCATTATGGAATCTAGTAATCTTCGATTGCGACAAAACTGGTGATTTTTTTTTTTAAATCAACTAAGAAGAGGAATTGATTTGTTATAGCAAATGGATTTGGTATATGATTTAAAAGACAAGGAAATTATTTATTTATATGTGTGTGTATATATACTATATATATATATATATACTTATATATATGTATATATATATGTATAATATGTATATATATGTGTGTGTATGTATATATATATATATATATATATGTATATATATATATATTTATTTATTCTTGTAGAAGCAAATGGATCTTAAAAGCTTATATGAAAGACAGGAAAATTACTTAACTATTTTATTGTTATCGGTAGCAGCATATTTAAATTTGACCTTTGCCTTTAGGCACGTAACTGATAAAGCATCCGTTTAAGCATTATATAATTATCCGAATAATTTGTGTGCCAGTTTTAGCTATGATAAGTTTTAAATTGTGCCACTTAACTAAATGAGGAACACAATTTAAACATTTTTTTGTGTCGTTACAGCTGATTTATGCGCTGCATGAACGGTCATTATCTTCGTTGGAGAATGGGGAAAGTCGATGACCTTAGTTTTTTGTGACGCTGTAAATGTCTATTAGCTTTTGCCTTGTAACGTAGGAGACATTACTTTCATCTGTTTATTTAGTTTGAGAGTAGATTCCTAATCTGTTTCGCTTTACACGTTATCTTTCTTTTTTATCTTCGTTCCAATACGATTTGGATGGCTTAACGTTGTTGTTCTTAAAGACTTTTAAACAATTTTCCATCCATAATATATATTATATTTCTACTTTTATAATGATGATTTAGAAATTGGACACTGAACTGGCCAGGATTTCTTTGATCAAGCGATAAAAGATATGTGGCGGTAGCCTACTGCAAACGTCCCTGCCTGGCAATCTGTTGGATGAAAGTTCGAGACCTGAGTATGCTTGATAGTTCATAATAATGTTTGCAGCCCCGCCATCCTTGTAAGCTAGGGAAGGGAGTGTTCGAGGAATCCTATAGGTTTATCTGTTGAGGGCATCAGCAACCCGTGTCTGGCTCTCGCCTTGGTCCTAGCTTGATGGAGAGAGGGTTTGGACGCTGATCCTGTATATATGGTAGGGGTCTAGGACATTGTTCTGTCTCTTGCCTCGGCCATTCATGAGCAACCTATAAACTTTTAAAAATAGAAAGGACCACATTAAAGCGTAGCTAGGTCTGGCTGTAAGAAGTTAGGCGTGCTTCATGTGTACTGTCAAGTTCATAAGTCCTTTTATGTATATCAGAGGTGACTTTTAAAGTATTGGCCTTTCCTTTCTCCCACTCTGTAAGTCTTATGACTTGAGTCACATTTTGAATTACCTATCCAATAAATTTTGTCTTACGGCCTACAAAGGCAAGAGCCCGTGTCGCACTTAAGGTGGGAAAGTCTACAAACCAAATTGACCATTGAGAAACGGTGAGCTTACCTCGGGGGGGAACCTCTTGAGGTTTATTCAAGTTTCAAGCGTTCGTACATGGAATGTTGATTTCGTCTTTCTATGAGTCTATACGTATTCTAGAAGAGTTGAAAGCTTTCCTTTTTGTGTTGTAATCCATTGTTATATTGTAAAATTTATGTCTGAAGGATATTTCTTTTTATCTGTGGACCTCATCATCATCATCATCATCCGTTACTAGTCCACTGCAGAAGAAAAGCCTTAGACATGTCCTTCCACTTGTGTCTTTTTATGGTCTTTCTATGCCAGTCCACACCTGCTAACTTTTCTTAGTTTCGTTAATCAATCGTTTTTCTCCTCCTTCCCCTGCTTCCTTGGAATCTCTAGGGACCCATTCTGTTATTCTTAATGTCCAGCTATTATCGGTCATTCTCATATGTCCTGGCCATGTCCATTTCTTTTTCTTAAATGTTATTAGAATATCCTTTACTTTAGTTTTGCTCTCGTATCCATGTTGCTCCTTTTCTGTCTCTAAGTGTTATTCCCATCATTATTCTTTCAATTTGCTCTTTGAGTTGTAACTAGCTTATGCGGACCTATATTTCTTTATATCTGGTTATATTTGCAAACGTCAACAATTTGTGAATGGGCAACGCCAGGAAACTAGAAAAAAAATAAAAGTTTAGATTTCAAAATGATTTAACAATAATGAAGTAGATAAGGAAAAGAGAGTTACCTTGATGATAGATTAAATACTGAGAGAGAGAGAGAGAGAGAGAGAGAGAGAGAGAGAGAGGAGACAGAGAGAGAGAGAGAGAGAGAGAGAGAGAGAGCATTAATTACCAGCATTTAATAATCCTGAGGGTCTCGTTTAGAGAAAGATATGAAGCTTAGGCAGGAAAGGCTATTAGTGTGGGAGGGGAGAGAGCTTGAACAAGATAAATTCAGCCAATAGAACTAGCGCATTAAAATGTCTTCATGGAGTTTTAAATAGATTTATTTAGAAAAGGGAGTTTGCTAGAATTAATAGTGCGTCTTATATAATTTTGTTAATATTTCGGTTTCAAACATCAGAATATTTCCATAATTTTCCCGAAAATGTATATTTTCTATCTGAAAATGCGTAGTTACCGTATAAATCTTATATTCAGAAAGAAATTAGGTTTGTTTGTATAGGTCGCCTTATTTCATTAAAAGAGTATTTTTCTTGTTTTAATTTATTGGACTTAGCTGTCATCTGTGTCTTCTTTGACTATATATTCTGAAAGTTCTTTGTCAGAAACAGCAGAGATTTTGTGAGAACTTTCACACTCCAGAAGTAAATAGTATAAAGGACTGATCTAGTTGCTTAGGGTCTCATTTTTGCTAAACCCCTGATGTGTATATAACAAGTTTTCAGGGGCGATATCCGGGCTCCACAAAGTAATATGATGAAACACAACAAGGTTTTTTATATTTGAACGGAATTGAATTTGAATTGAAAAGAGCATTAGTCATTGATAAAAGTTAAACGTCTTCCCTAATCTGGGAGAAAAAGCAGTCAACGCAAAAGAGATTGAACTTTGCTTCTATAGATATTGCAATATTTATATTTTTACACTTTCTTTACCACAATTTCCTTTATAGCTTAAGTAAATGCTAAATATCTACTCAGCAGTGAAAGACCGAAGCATGATATTATTATTATTATTACTTGCTAGGCTACAACCCTAGTTGGGAAAGCAGAATGCTATAAGGCCGAGGGGTCCAACAGGAAAAATTAGCCCAGTGAGGAAAGGAAATAAGAAAACTACAAGAAAAGTAATTAACAATTAGAATATTTTAAGAACAGTAACAACATTTAAATAAATATTTTATATATTGATTATAAAAACTTTAAAAAAAACAAGAGGAAGAGAAATAAGAGAATAATGTGCCCGAGTGCACCCTCAAGCAAGAGAATTCCAAGACAGTGAAAGACCAAGGTGCAGAGGCTATGACACTATCAAAGACCAGAGAACAGTAGTTTGGTTTTGGAGTGTATTTCTCCTAGAAGAGCTGCTTTACCATAGCTAAAGAGTCTCTTCTACCCTTACAAAGAGGAAAGTAGTCACTGAACTACTACATTGTCGTAGTTAACCTTTTGAGTGAGGAATAATTGTTTAGTAATCTCAGTTTTGTCCAGGTGTATGAGGACAGAGGAGAA
Organism: Palaemon carinicauda; assembly: GCF_036898095.1. Classification (NCBI taxonomy): domain Eukaryota; kingdom Metazoa; phylum Arthropoda; class Malacostraca; order Decapoda; family Palaemonidae; genus Palaemon; species Palaemon carinicauda. The sequence continues at coordinate 12,061,915 of NC_090752.1, forward strand.
TATGTAAAAAAATAGGACAGACTATTCCGTGTATGCATAGGCAAAAGGAAAATGATCCGTAACCATAGAGAAGGATCCAATGTAGTACTGTCTGGCTAGTCAAAGGACCCAAGAACGGTGTGGTGTGGTCTGAGCCAGGGGTATAAAGTGTAATAGGCCCAATATTATTATTATTATTATTACTAGCCAAGCTACAACCCTAGTTGGAAAAAGCAAGATGCTATAAGCCCAAGGGCTCCATCAGGGAAAAATAGCCCAGTGAGGAAAGGAAATTAGGAAATAAATAAATAATGAGAATAAATTAACAATATATCATTCTAAAAAACAGTAACAGCATCAAAACAGATATGTCCTATATAAACTATTAACAGGCCTTATAGTCTTATCAATTGTCTTATCTCCAAAAGCTTACTGAGAATGAAAAAACTAAAACCTTTTGGACTCACCTCAGCTTCAAAGAGGATTGCTGAAGTGAAATGTTGAGTTAAGGATACGGTGCAATGAAATTGTAAGCAAAATTTTTTCATCACTCATTTTCTTTATCATTTGAATCCTATTTCCGTTCATATGTTGTTAGTTGCTTTTTTGTTTTTAGTTATTACTGTCCATTTCTTTATTTTTCACTCGATTGATTCATTGTATTATTCCTTATCTTTCATTATTTATTCGTGGTGCTTTATCTAGTTATTTATGATTATTACTGTCCATTTTTTTTAAATTTGTTACTCGGTTGATTCCTTTTATTGTTCCTTATTTCATTATATAATACTTGATTCATATGCTTTATTCAGTTTATTTCTAATTATTACTGTCAATTTTCTTCATATGTCACTCGATTGATTCCTTGTATTATTCCTTATGTCAATTATTTTAATACTTGATTCATATGCTTTATTTAGCTATTTCTAATTACTGTCAATTTTTCTTCATTTTCTCACTCTATTGGTTCCTTTATACTCTTATTTATTTAATGATTTAATAGTCCATCTCCTGCATTTTATCCAGATATTTTTTTTTCATTTTTCACTCTATTGGTTCCTTATACTCTTATTTATTTAATGATTTAATACTCATCTGCAATTTATCCAGGTATTTTTCTTCATTTTTCACTCTATTGGTTCCTTATACTCTTATTTATTATATGATTTAATACTCATCTGCATTTATCCAGGTATTTTTCTTCATTTTTCACTCTATTGGTTCCTTATACTCTTATTTATTTAATGATTTAATACTCATCTGCATTTTTCCAGGTATTTTTTCTTCATTTTTCACTCTATTGGTTCCTTATACTCTTATTTATTTAATGATTTAATACTCATCTGCATTTATCCAGGTATTTTTCTTCATTTTTCACTCTATTGGTTCCTTATACTCTTATTTATTTAATGATTTAATACTCATCTCCTGCATTTTTTCCAGATATTTTTCTTCATTTTTCACTCTATTGATTCCTTATACTCTTATTTTATTTAATGATTTAATACTCATCTCCTGCATTTATCCAGATATTTTTCTTAATTTTTCACTCTGTCGGTTCCTTATCCTCTTATTCATTTAATGATTTAATACTTATCTCCTGCATTTATCCAGTTATTTTTCACTCACCAAAAATAACAACAAAATGACGGAAAGGGCTTTTGTCCGCGGACATCACCATGATTAAAACTCCGCCATAAAGGCGTCCGATATTAGGCTTCAGCCACTGAGATTGTCCAGTAAACTACTTCGCCCCATTCTTTCATTTTTCTACTTTTTCAGTAATTTGATTTGTTGTTTTAAATATGGCTGTTTATTTTTTTTCTTTTACTTCGTCTGAAGGTAATTTATTCAGTTTAGATTCAATGTTATTTTTTCTTTTTTGTTATATTCAATTTTAGTCTTTATTTGTTTTATGTGTGTGCGTATATATATATATATATATTTATGTATATTTATATATATAATATATATATATATATATATTTATGTATATTTATATATATATATATATTTATATATATATATATATATATATATATGTATCATCAGCCATAAGTAGTCCGTTGCTGGACAAAGGCCTCAGACATGCCCTTCTGCTTGCGTCTCTGTATGTTCTCTCTTAAATTTTCTTGGTTCATCAATCCATCGCCATCTCTTCCTTCTCCTCCTTTCCTAAAAAAAGCTAGCAATGGGTAAGAACTGAAAATACATTTTGTTAATTTAATTTTCACCAAGTTTTACGTTATATTCCAAATTATATCTTCATTTTGTTTTTTCATATTTCATCCTACTGAGCAAAAAAAAAAATTAAAAAAAAAAATGTTTACGAAAAGAATTCGCAATCACAATTTATCCAAATTTCTATTATCACGGTGTCTCCGTTGAGTGGAGAACTGTAGTTTTGTTTTAAATATCTTTGGTTTTGGGAATTTAGTAATCCGATATCGAATTATCAATTGATAATTTCAAGAACTAACGACAGATTTTTTTT
>NC_090752.1:12074387-12079387 GCF_036898095.1 Palaemon carinicauda
TTGAACACCAATGACTTTAGGTGGAAAGCTTTAAACACCCATGACCTTAGGTGGAAAGCTTTGAACACCAGTGACTTTAGGTTGAAAGCTTTGAACACCCATGACTAGGCGGAAAGCTTTGAACACCAATGAATTTAGGTGGCAAGCTTTGAACACCCATGACTAGGCGGAAAGCTTTGACTACCAATGACTTTGAGTGGAAAGCTTTGAAAACCAATTACTTTAGGTGGAAGGCTTTGAAGACCAATGACTTTAGGTGTTAAGCTTTGAACACCCATAACTTTAGGTGGAAAGCTTTGAACACCAATGGCTAGGTAGAAAATTTTGAACACCAATGACTTCAGGTGGAAAGCTTGGAACACCAATGACCTTAAGTGGAAGGCTTTCACAAAATGACAAAGACTTAAGTGAATAAAATAGAGCAAAGAAAAAAAGTGTAAAGACGAAAATCACCGATTTAATTATCTACATAAAACATCCTAAGAGTTTCCCTGAAAGCCAAGAATCAAGTAATGTAAATAAATGAGAATGTAAAAGAACAAGCGAAGGAATTAGCATGCATTACTTCGTCCCTTGTTTAATCCCACGAGAACCAGAATGACCCAGATTTCTCCCGAACCCTATACATTGACTCCTAACCACCCTGGTCTTCGTATTCATTCCAGATATTCTCCGAAATTCTCCGAAATTCTCTTTGTGCGAGGAAGATTACGCATTTGCGCAACGTGCTGGTAATGCTTATATAAAAATACTAGTGAAAATACTGGTATATTCTTAGTAACAATACAGATAATTTTCGTGAAACAAAATCATATATATATATATATATATATATATATGAAATGCGTTTGTATGAAAGTTAACATTTAGTATGGAATGCAATAACAATAAATTTCTTCTTCATTTATTATCGAACGTAATATATCATACATACACAATACATAAATGTAGACATACACACACACACTATATATATATATATATATATATATATATATATATATATATATATTTAAGTATGTATATATATATATATAGAGAGAGAGAGAGAGAGAGAGAGAGAGAGAGAGAGAGAGTCCTGATGGCTCAATTATTTCTTCAGAGACTTGCACGTTGTAACTAGAGTTCAAACCGTACTTAGATTGGGTAGAATCCAATAGAATCATTCATAACTCTGCTGCCTTTAAGAGCTAATTTGTCATTTGAATCTAACCCATTCCACAAAAGTTCACCAATCACTAAGTGGGTACCAGTTTCTCCAGATTTACTGGGGTCTAGGGAATGGTCTGGGGGTTAACAACCATAGCCATAAGGACTTGCAAAGAAACCAAAGCCCATTGTATAAAGACGATGATTTCCTTGTAAGGATGTCCCGATGAAAGCCATTAGTTATTATCTGCAACAGCTGTTAGCAACAGTTGGATAAAAGGAGCAGCACAGAAACAAATTCTTTAAGTTTCTTTCAAAAGGCGAGCACGTGTAAATTGTTGTTGTAAAAATAATTGATGTCATAAATACTTTAGCATTTAAAAACAATTGCCAAACGATTGATTTTTAGTAATAAAATGATAGCATTAGTTTTAATTGTTATAGACAAAATAGTAAAATTGGTTAATGTATTTGATTATCAGTGTGTTTAGAAACGCTAGATATTGAAGGAATTAAACATACCTGTTACTAAAATAATCAGTACTACAATCTGTTATTTATGTTATACCAAATACCAGTATTATAAAAGGGAGGAAAATGTAGTTATTTGAAATTGTTTTTTAATTATTCGACATTAGTTTTGAATATAATAAACGGAAAAATTCTAATATCCATCAGACATCATCTTTATCTTAGTCCATTCAGGTTATGGGATTACGTCTCTAGAAGAGAAATGAGATAGATAGATGATAGATAGATATAGATGGTGAAATTGAATGGCAATGGTCAGCTCGTTTTCCCTACAGCATGTATTACTACCTCTGTTCTAGCCCATGCATGTTATGGGATTACATCTTTAGAAGAGAGAGAGAGAGAGAGAGAGAGAGAGAGAGGAGAGAGAGAGAGAGAGAGAGAGAGAGAGAGAGAGAGAGAGAGAGAGAGAGAGAGAGAGAAATAAGTGAATGAATAAATAATTAAATTGATACAATGGTAATGAGCAGCTGGTTAAGGGATTACAATCTTTATCCTAGGCATCCAGGATATGAGATTGCATCTCTAAAGGATATATATATGTATATATATATATATATATATATATGATATATATATATGATATATATATATATATATATATATATATATATATATATATATATATATATATATATATATATATATATAAATGAATGAATAAAATGGTAATGAGCAGCTGGCTTTCCCTTACAGCATGTATTACTATCTATCCAAGCCATCCAGGATATGGGATTGCATCTCTTAAGAGAGAGAGAGAGAGAGAGAGAGAGAGAGAGAGAGAGAGAGAGAGAGAGAGAGAGAGAGAGAGAGAGAGAGAGAGAGAGAGAGAAATAAATGAATAAATAGAATGGTAATGAGCAGCTCGCTTTCCCTTACAGCATGTATTACTATCTTTATCCTAGCCTTCCAGGATATGGGATTGCATCTAGAGAGAGAGAGAGAGAGAGAGAGAGAGATCTTGTATTGCAGCATCCACATGACGATGCTATCCCGACATCGCATCTGGGAGACCATCACATCCCCGCTATACCGTCTCCGCCACCCTTCCTCATCTCTTCGCCTTTCGGAATGAATACGTAATTACTTGATCAAAATAGCGAAGCTCTTAAAACAGGGGATACGGAGATAATCAGGGCGAATCAAAAGGACGTCCCAAGGGATGCAGGGGGAAAGAAGGAACGGAATTTCGCTCACTTTATGGGAACAATTTCTGCATTGGCTTCCTTCGATTCGCATTCAGATTTAGTTCGGGCGTGGATGTTTAATAGGGGGAATTTATTATATAAATATAGGGTATTGGTATGGGAACGGATGTATTATTATTGATGCTATTATTAGTATTATTACCTCCGCCAACGATGTTGGGAGGAGCTTATGTTTCAACCCCATTTTGTCTGTTTGTTCCTTTGTACGTTTGTCTGTTTATGAACAATTACCTGGCCACAACTTTACGCATAGAGTAGTGAAACTTTCAGGGATTAATTGTTATGTTGAGACGTGTAAGTAATTCAGTTTTTAAAGACCTAGGTCAAAGGTCAAGGTCGAGTAAAAGGTGGACCGAAATTGATTCTGGGAAAGGCAAGCTTGTTTCGAGAAATAAATTGCCGTGGCAGAGGTCTGCACTCTCAGAGTGCTTTTCTAGTTGATGCTGTTATTTATTGATGTTGGTGTTGTAGTTATCAATCATTATTGTTGTTTTTGAGGTAGTTCTTGTTTAGTGAGCTTGGGACTTAAAATATTCCTTATTTATTCTAGGTTTGTGTCAGAAAGCAAAATATATTAGGTTAATAATAATAATAATGATGATGATGATGATAATAATGATAATAATAATAATAATAATAATAATAATAATAATAATTATATAAATAATAATAATAATGATAATAATAATTATTATTATTATTATTATTGTTGTTGTTGTTGTTGTTGTTGTTGTTGTTGTTGTTGTTGTTGTTGTTGTTGTTGTTGTTGTTGTTATTATTATTATTATTATTATTATTATTATTATTATTATTATTATCATTATTATTATTATTATTATATATTATCAAAGTTCAATGACTAGAGAGTAATATAATTCTTTATTAGATCAAAATGCTTCATAGACTTACTTTTATTGTGGTATGTTATACTTTCATTGCACAATCTTCAAACAACTTTCTTACTTTATCTTTATAAATATCCTAAACCTTCTGAGCTGGATCTTTATTCCTGAAAGATGCTTCTCTATTCACTCTTTATTTTTTGAATTGATTGAGGATCATGTAGTAATATGATAATAATAATAATAATAATAATAATATGATAATATAATAATAATATCAACAATAACAACAATAAAAACAACAACAACAACAACAAAAACAACAACAATATTAATAATAATAATAATAATAATAATAATATTAATGTGACATACGGTATTCGTATGTATATCTAGTGACATCTTTCATTGCATTAGTGAGAATCAGTTTTGATTAGCGAGTTCACTTATATATAACTCCTCCTTGGAATAGAATTATTTGTGTTGATTACTTCTGCTTTTGATAGGTTCACAGCTAATCGCATTATGGCGTGATAGATCAGCCCTGGTCGTTAGGGCCATATTGCAGTGACGTACTTCCGGACATCTTTGAGCATTTTGCCATCAGACAAAATACTGAAAGGTACCCGGAAATTATTAAAGTAAAAGCTATTTCTTTTAAATTGATTCAAAGTGGTTGCGCTAAGTAAAATGATCTTTCCTTGATTCAAAGTAGTTAAGGCAAGTAAAATCATTTTTCCTTGATTCAAAATACTTGCGCTAAATAAATGATTTTCCCTTGACTCAATGTAGTTACAGTAAGTAAAATGGTTTTTTCCTAATTGGAACAAAAAGACTGCGCTAAGTGTTCTGCTTTTGTCTAAATTGATGCAAAATAATTCTGCGATAAATACTCTTACTTTATATTTAAAGAGGCGCATAATGACTTTGAGCTGTATAGTGTTATTTTTTTCTTCTAAAAAAATGCTAAAAGATACCAGATAATGAACTTTGATATCGCTGCCTTATCTCTTTAATTGCTAAAAATAATCCTTTGAATTCGGTAAAAAGTGCCTCGAATGGTTCCTTCCACTAGAAGTGCATTGTCTCTCGTCCTCGATTTAGAGTGGAATGATAGATTAGGAAGAAAACAAATACACTAGAGAGGGAAAACAATGGAGCAGACCCTTTTGCTTTCAGAGGGACTGCTTTCTCTTTCGTTTACAATACAATCTCTTAACCTCGTCTTCTAACGAAATGTATTTTGCCAGAATCTCTTGTAAATTATGAT
>NC_090752.1:12084387-12095382 GCF_036898095.1 Palaemon carinicauda
ACTGATTCCAACATACGATGTAAGATTTTATAAATACTGCTCTAATTTCTACTTTTTAGGGTAATTTTTCACCAACACTGTGCTTCATTAAGAAGGATTAATTAACATTCACAGTGGAGAGTTTAGGTGACAGTAATGTCACGAAAATGAGATCTATACCTCTAATGACTTCGCTCGTCTTTCTATAACGCTGCAAAAAAAAAAAAAAAAAAAAAAAATCCACACTGCGTACTATTTGAAATAGTTTTGTTTTTAGTTAATTTTTTTCTGATGATTACAAAACTGAAGGAAATATATAATACTTTGGCTTCATTTTTCGTCGAAAAATATATAAAGTACTTTAACCTCTTAAATGTAATCTATGGCGCGAAATTAGCATAAATGCTCAATTAGCCCTTAAGTATATTACATCCTGCTTTTCCGACTAGTGTTGTAGCTTAGCTAATAATAATAATAATAATGATAATAATAATAATAATAATAATAATAATAATAATAATAATAATAATAATTTCATCTAAGAAGATTTTTTTGTCTGTGCATTATGTGGGACTGTTCCTCCTTTACAAGTTGCAATGACCTTTATCTTATAATGAAAGTCCTTCGATGTACAGGAAAACAAACAAACACTGTTAAAAGAAAACGCAATTTTAATCTGAAATTATTCGTAAAAATATACTGTTTTCAGCCGTATTTCAGTAAAATACAGGTGACCATAATTTTTACCCTACTTTGTTAGTATCCTTTACGGATTGGTGACCGTATTATTACCCCTTAACGTCAATATATCCGTTTTTAAAATGGTAAATACCTGGCAACAATTATTCCATGATTTTTACCGTTTTTTGTACGACAGATTTTTAAGAGTGTACTCAGTCCCCAGAAGTAGCTCCTTTTCCACAATAACACTTTTATATCTTCTCTTTAATGATAAATTGAACAATCTTCAGCTTTCCTTTTTATCCACTTGGAGCTGAATGTCAAATTTTACCTTAGAAAAAGAAACTCGCATTTTCCGAATATAAGGAGAAGACAATAGATTTGAAGAGCTCTTTCATAATAATCAAGTCTCTTATATTTACCAAAGGCTTCTATAGATCAGTGTAAACGAAAAACTGCGTAGATTAAGATTGTCATCTATTGAATATTAAATTGATTAAGATAATTATGGTATATTTGGACGTAAAAGACTATTCAAAGGAATTTAACTTCAGTTTGATCTTAGAGGAAACATTAAGAATGGTAAAAAAAATCACTAGATCCTTCCTCCCCTTTTTGCAAATTTGTCATTCACCTTGATCCTAAAAAGTCCTCAAACATTAAGAATGGTAAAAATATTACTAGTAGATCTTTCCTCCCCTTTTTGCAAATTTGTCATTCACCTTGATCCTAAAAAGTCCTCAAACATTAAGAATGGTAAAAATATTACTAGTAGATCTTTCCTCCCCTTTTTGCAAATTTGTCATTCACCTTGATCCTAAAAAGTCCTCAAACATTAAGAATGGTAAAAATATTACTAGTAGATCTTTCCTCCCCTTTTTGCAAATTTGTCATTCACCTTGATCCTGAAAAGTCCTCCATGCACTCAAACTGGTTCCGTTGTAAACCACTTAAGGAGGTCCCCAGACAATTTGCCCGGTATTCAGATGTTGAATAAAAAACGTAGATCGTGTAGGGTTTCTATTTAAAGCTTCCTTTCACAATATTGACGTCAGTAATACAAAAAAGGATTTTCTTCTTGGAACATCCAGGTGAGTGTTAACTATTAAAGGTTTAAAGGTCGCTCATGAATGGCAGAGGCAAGGGACAGTGATATTGTCCTATCAAGCAGGACAATGCCCTAGAGACTGATCATAAAACATGAATTAGTGCGACCGTTTTCATTTTTAGGAAATTGTATAACAATTTGTAGAGTGCTCTCCCTCTTAAAAGTTGGAAAAAAAGCAAGGAAATTACATTGTGGATATCTAAACCGTATAATGATGACAAGTAGATTTTATGTATATATATATATATATATATATATATGTGTGTGTGTGTGTGTGTGTGTGTGTGTGTATATATATATATATATACATATATATATACATATATTTACACACACACACACATATATATATATATAATGTGTGTGTGTGTGTTTGTGTGTATACACACACATATACATATGTATATATGTATGTATATGTATATTTATGTGTATATATATGCATATATATGTATATATGTATATATATGCATATATATATATATATTTATATATTTATATATATATATACACAGTATTTGTGCGTTTGTTTGTATATTAGCTCTCATTGCATAGTATTGCATCTTCAGAATATTCAGCTACTTTACCGGGGTCATATAATGTGCAGTATATTCATATTCCAAAATCAAACCATTGTTCTTTAGTCTTGGGTAGTGCCATACCCTCTATACCATGGTCGTCCAACGTCTTGGATTAGGGGTCTCTTGCTCGAGGGTACATTCGGGCACGCTGTTCTATGTTATTTTTCTTCCTCTTGTTTTTTTTTTAAAGTTTTTATAGTTATGAATGAAAGATCTAATTTAATGTTGTTACTGTTCTTGAAATATTTTGATTGTTTATTACTTCTCTTGGTCTTAATTTATTTCCTTGTTTCCCTTCCTCAATGGGCTATTTTTCCTTGTTGGTGCACTTCGGCTTATAGCATCTTTCTTTTCGAACTAGGGTTATAGCTGAACTTGTGATAATAATAAAGATAATAGTAATAATTATAATTGTTATTATTATTATTATTATTATTATTATTATTATACTAAAAATAAATGGACATATAATTTTTTCTTTTTTTTGGAGACAATAATCATCTTAGTTGACACGTATTTACTAGTAACTGCTAAAACTACCAACTACAACATCATATTTTACAGGTAACGTAACCACCATTGTTATAAAAAAAAAAAAAAAAAAAAAAAAAAAAAAAAAAAAAAAAAAAAAAAAAAAAACTTTTCTGATATATCAACTCCTAATTGATTACCTTTATGAGTAAATTGGTTATGGCTTGTTTTTTCGTTAGCAATTTTAGCTAGGACTGTGAACTAGTCATCATCTTTTTAGTCCCTCTGTTCATAAATGTATTCATTCTGGTAACTTTGATTGCATCCATAATATTGTTTGATTGTTTTTCCTTTCGCCAAACGCTTTAAACGGACCGTGAAATTGTTATATTGATCCCATGAATATTGAGTTCATTATGCATCACAATCATTTGTTCCTTGAGTTGAGTTAAAAAAAATGTTATTAATGTTATCAAAAGTAAAATAAAATATTTGTAAAATACATTTTATCACAATGGTGTAAGAATGACTCTTGTACAGATAAATTGTATGTTGTAAATATTGTACATATTTAAAATGTCAAGAATTTGGTAATGTACTTGAAACTATATGTCAAAGAGAAAATAATATACTGTACTTCAGCTTATATAGTGTGGGCTAGGAAGGGCTGAGGTGTAAATTAGGAGGATTGCAAAATATTTAAATTGATTATGTTAAATTACCAACAGAATCGTAAAAATTAATAATAGGGAAAGTAATTGAAACAGTTGAATGATAGTGGGTTACAACTTAACTTACTGCAGAAAGTAATATAGGTGATACTAGTTTGTGTAAATATACAAATATCATTTTTAAAAACCAGGAAATTTTCTAACTTGTATATGAGAAAAAAAGTTAGTTAAACCACGGGAAATATGATTTCAGATTACCATAATATAGATTACTATCTGTAATTTCTGTAGGTGATTATTACGAATGGTAAATGAAAGGAAAGAATGAAATTTTTGCTATATTTTGCATCAGAATATTAGTGAAAGCGAACTAACTTAAAGGAGTGATACTTCACCCCCGGCATTGCATCACAGAAAGATTTCCAAGAAGAGAATTGATTTTTGATATTCCATGAGATACCTATGGGACTAGATACAGACTAAAGCTGCTTGACGAATCATAAAAACTTGCAGAATGACAGATTGGTGTATGTTTGCTCATATTTAACACACACACACACACACACACACATATATATATATATATATATATATATGTATATATATATATATATATATATATATATATATATATATATATATATATATATATATATATATATATATATATTTGTGTGTATGTGTGTGTGTATGTGTGTGAGCGTGTGTGTCTGATTGTGTGTATATATACTGTATAATATATGTATAAATATATCGTATATACATGTATATATATTATATATGTGTATGTATTATATTTGTATATATATATATATATAATTTATATATATATATATATATATATATATATATATATATATATATATATGCGCGTGTGTGTGTGCAAATATTTATGCGCGTATGATATATTTTTCATGGGGTTACGGTGCTCCTTTAGGGCTTAGGTTGTTGAAATGGCTCAAGTTCTGTAGGCCCTTTCTTGCGGGTCACTCAACCAAGCACTGACCTGTTCCTTAAAGAGGGAGGGTCGCAGGAAGTAAAAACTTTTCAGTAATTCACTTTCAATACAATCTAGTGTTTTACGAGTACAGAGTCCTCAACTTACAAACTGAACAGGTTCAAAGAAGCTGTTCGTAAGTCGATTCTTCTTCTTCTTCTTCTTCACTTTTTTTTTGTAGGCCTAACCTGAATCACAAGTTATGATTTCCAGCTACATAAGTCAACAAAATAGTTGTTTTTTGTAAGAAATAGAGTTCAGGTTATTACAAATATTTTTCTTACTGTATTAAATGATATTATATAGTTTTATTTCAGTATTTCTTTATCTTATCTTTGTTATGTTCAGTTTGATTTGTGTTTGGATCTCCAAATGTTTGTTAGTTTTGGGGACCCTCTGTACTTTTAAACTGGGCTATGTCTGTTATTTCCCCCAAGGAAGACTAAAATCTGGGGTTAAGTCAATCCAGGCTACCCATTTCCTCCTTGACAGGGTTGTCATCTTATGATTTGATTAGCTATACGAGCACGGGTATTGTAACTGTTTATCTAATAGGAATTTTATATTACTGAAAGTTACAAATAGGCCTACTTTTATATTACTGAAAGTTACAAATAGGTCTACCTCTAACGACAATTGGAATGCTAAAATAGATAGAATTAAATAAAGAAACATACTATATTATTATTATTATTACTATTACTTGCAAAGCTACAACCTTAGTAGGAAAAGCAAGAAGCTATAAGCCCAGGGGCCCCAACAGGGAAAATTGCCCAGTGAGGAAAGGAAAAAAAGGAAAAATAAAATATTTTTAGAACAGTAACGACATTAGAATAAATATCTCCTATTTAACTATATAAAATTTAACAAAACAAGAGGAAGAGAAATTCGGTAGCATATTGTGCCCGAGTGTACCATCAAGCAAGAGAACTCTAACCCAAGACAGTGGAAGACCATGGTACAGAGGCTATGGCACTACCCAAGACTAGAGAGCAATGGTTTGATTTTGGAGTGTCCTTCTCCTAGAAGAGCCGCTTACCATAGCTAAAGAGTCTTTTCTACCGTTACCAAGAGGAAAGTAGCCACTGAACAATTACAGTGCAGTAACTCCTTTGGTGAATAATTGCGTGCTTTGGGAATGTGAAAGTCTTATTCTTCCAAAAAATGTGTCATTTTGAAATACATCTGATGGTGTCAGATGATTTCATTTTTAGAATTTTCTACCCACCAATCTTATCAATGACAGCTCACTATTGTGACAGGTTTTGTCAAATCGCTGAGAAGGATTGAATTTAACTGTTTTTATGCTTCATGTGACTAATTGATCGTTCAATGTTTGTATTATTATTATTATTATTATTATTATTATTATTAGCTAAGTTTCAACTAGGTTGGAAAAGCAGGATGCTATAAGCCCACGGGAAAAAAAAATAGCCCAGTGAGAAAAGGATAGCATTGGCATTGGTAGATTGTTAAGTTCCCCAAATGCGATTGTCTCCAGTTACTTAAAAAAATTATAAATTGACTTTTCAGCTCACTGGCCTAATAAATTATTAATATCAGATTGCTTGATAAGAAAAAGCTTCTTCATTTATAAATCAGAATTTCTTTTTACACCTGTATCATTACGAGATTGAAACTTACATAACGCTAAAGGTGTCTGGTTTGAGTTCCAGTGTCATCAGAGTAGGTGCTCACCAGAACGTCAGCTGAGCAAGCCCAATCCTCCCCTCTATGGTGCCCGACTAAAGCAGTGGCCTTGCCAGTAAACAGCTTATACTCATGGTCCCGGGCTGGGCTCGATCTGCTGCCTTGTGAATGATAGTCGAACAAGTTACCACTGTACATTGCACGTAATACCATGACATTTTAATGTCTGCGCTGGCTGTTTTTTTTTTACCAAATTCTCTGACACTTTGACTTAGCGACTTCTGATGATTGTCTTTAGATTGTCACTTTCAAATTTATGTCCTAAATAAAGATTAGGGTACATGATTTTCAATTACTACATGTCTGGTCATATTTCTTCCTGGAAATCTATTCTTGAAACCAATGGATCAATCACATAAAAAAGTGGGATTTTTTATTTCTGCTTCAGTAGCTTTGTCTAGTCTTTGCACTTCACCAATCTGCTTCCAATTCTTAGTTTACCGACATTTAAAAGGATTTATTGTATTGCACATATGCTGTAGTTTATTTGGTCATAAAATATTGAGTGAAGTACCTCCGGTGTTTAACTGATTATTCTTTTTCATTTACTCCGATCAATAATACACTGCTTCGACAATACTTTGTCTTTATCAAGTGATTGTAGATTAACATATGTATGTATTACAATTTCTTTTTTATTTGAGGGTTTAGATAAAATTACAGTTATTTTATCTGTTAATTGCTCTAGTAATTTCCGGATTATTTTCATCGTGGTCCAGTGATGCATAATTCTACGAATTTTGCGGTATATTTTTACATCTGCGCTGTATTAAAATAAGTTGGTGTATGGTCAGTAAGAACAGTGCTAAAATTAAGTTAAGTACATTGGGGGTCGGTCATGAGTATGGACACAACATCCTAAGGACTGGGGAGGAAGATGAGGTTTGAAATGGCAAAGAATAGATTTGCCAAATGCACTTTCAATGAACATTGACCTAAATTTATTAATCAGAGAGGAGTCAACACCTCATTAAAGTAGCTATATACTCTGTCTCTGTATCCAGCTTGATGGACGTATGTACAGAAACCTGTCATGAAAAACAACAATATTTTATGAGATTAAAATTAAGAACTTTTAAAGTTTTCACCCTGGGATATGCGCCAATGCTGACCCCAGTCATAACAGATCCATTATTTATTGTGGGAGCAAATAACCTTTGCAGTTCCAAATCTTTGTCACCGATGTGTTTCTTCAGTGTGTTGTAAATGTCGTCCGTATTGCAGTTTTTTAAGCTCATTTATATCTAGAAATGTTACATAAAATTTCTTACCCGCAGAAATTATCGAAGGACAACAATTGACATTATCGTAACAGATATAAGCTTATCATTAGTGTAAGAAGACTGTAATGACGATTTTGTGTATCACACGCCAGATCTTCTTTGAAGTGAGTGGTAATGATATTACATATTACAGCAGAACACTTAGTGGTAATGACATTGCATATTGCAGCAGAACACTTGGTGAAAATGACTCTGGAAAGCACAGCAGAACAGTTATCTCTGCTTACAGCCTTTGCCACTAGCAAAGCATGACTTGCATAAAGTCAGTGACGTAATCTGTGATTGATCGCGCAGTATCCAGTAATGAAAAGAGGATGTATGTTTACTTGGGTTGTTTGTGATTATGACCTAATTTTCTAAGATGCAACAGAACCTTAACGTTTTCCACAGACTGATCCCTTAGCTACGTTGTGCAGGTTTATTTTGTGAGACTTTTCGAGGTCACTTTTGTAGCAATTTGACACAAGGGAAAGAGCTTCCGTAATATTATAGGTCTTTCACTTTTACAGCAATCCGATACTTACAGTTCTAAAAGGCTTTTATATAATTACCTACTAGAAGTCTTATACCATTGATCCACACTTCCTGACATTCTCTCTCTCTCTCTCTCTCTCTCTCTCTCTCTCTCTCTCTCTCTCTCTCTCTCTCTCTCCTCTCTCTCTCTCTCTCTCTCTCTGATTGGGGTTGGAAAATTTTTCGTCAGTATTAATGAATTAACAACCTTTTGTGCAAACATTTGCAACTGTAGTAATTGTCAGACAAAGGAGAATAAAAGGTTGTATAGCTTCGTAATAAAGAATAGATTGGCAATTTGAGAAAAGATATAAATGAGATTTCCGTCTTTTAGTTCTTCCCAGTCAGCTCTTGTAATTGTGCTGAGACTACGAATATTTTTACGTATTCACGAGAAACAAAGGAATGACGAAAGCGAAATATTCTGTGTTTTTCCACACGGAAGCAATTTCATGATACGAAATTGAGTTAGGGACTGATAAGTTCAGTGTTCTTTAAGAAAAAAAGAGAAAAATACCGATGAATTATACGATGCTTATGCAAATTGAAGAGACTACGTGTTTTAAACCATATTTGAGAACAGTTGGTTATTGGGAAGATAATTGAAGTAGGTGTGTTAATGTGCAGACCATGAGCAGTAACATTCGATGGGGCCATAGTAGTAGTATGTTAAGCTATCTAGAAACTATATGAAATTTGATGAAAATTGTCTTTATGTGTAGTTAAGAAATGAATTAATATGGGATATTTGATGAAAATTGTCTTTGTTTGTAGTTAAGAAATGAATAAATAAGGGATATTTGATGAAAATTGTCTTTTTTTTGTAGTTAAGAAATGAATAAATATGGTATATTAACCAGTCAAATTCTTAATTCGTCTAGGATACAGATTGTGTTGGAATGAAATTGACTAACAATGGAAAATTGTAAACCTTTTTTCTTTTAAGTTTTATCTAATGTTTCTTCTTATATCTGTTAGTCATCATGCAAGGATATTACTGTATATATTCTGTTGCTTTTTGTATTTGAACACGTTCGTCAATAATGTTTAGGATATTTAGGATAACTTCATTTATTGATAAGTCAGTTTTATTGGGTAGTTTTAATTCGTAGATATGTTGATTTAACAACATTGAAAATAACCACTTTAAAGCGCTATCATTTATATTTGTATATATATATATATATATATATATATATATATATATATATATATATATATATACAGTATATATATATATATATATATATATATATATATATATATATATATATATATATATATATATATATATATGTGTGTGTGTGTGTTAGAATTTACAAACACGAACTTTCACATATAAGCATTTTTAGAACTGAAATGATATAAATCCTGTTATAATTATAATTCAGAACCTGTATGTAAGCAAAATTAATGTCGTGATTTATTTTTTTCTCACTTACCCCTTTTAGTTAATAAGGAATCATACGTTTAAAAAGCACTCATTGTTTATGATGGTCGTTTAATTGGAGGTAGATTTTATTTCAATTTTTCAGTAAAGAACTTTCAGCAGGCTAAACGGTTCATTTGTTACAGCATACCTGACAACTAAAAGGTCATGGTTACCGCAATCCTTACAACTAAGAGGTCATTGTTACCGCATACCTCACAACTAAGAGGTCATTGTTACCGCAGACCTCAAAACTAAGAAGTCATTGTTACCGCAATCCTTACAACTAAGAGGTCATTGTTACCGCATACCTCACAACTAAGAGGTCATTGTTACCGCAGACCTCAAAACTAAGAAGTCATTGTTACCGCAATCCTTACAACTAAGAGGTCATTGTTACCGCAATTCTTACAACTAAAAGGTCATTGTTACCCCAATCCTTACAACTAAGAGGTCATTGTTACCCCAATCCTTACAACTAAGAGGTCATTGTTACCGCATACCTCACAACTAAGAGGTCATTGTTACCGCAGACCTCAAAACTAAGAAGTCATTGTTACCGCAATCCTTACAACTAAGAGGTCATTGTTACCGCAATCCTTACAACTAAGAGGTCATTGTTACCGGATACCTCACAACTAAGAGGTCATTGTTACCGCAGACCTCAAAACTAAGAAGTCATTGTTACCGCAATCCTTACAACTAAGAGGTCATTGTTACCGCAATCCTTATAACTAAGAGGTCATTGTTACCGCAAACTTCACAACTAAGAGGTCATGGTTACCACATACCTCACAACTCAGAGGTCATTGTTACTGCAAACCTCACAACTAAGGGGTCGTTGTTACCGCATGCCTCACAATTAATAGGTCATTGTTACCGGAACTTCACAACTAAGAGGTCATTGTTACCGCAAACATCAAAACTAAGAGGTTATTGTTACCGCAAACATCAAAACTAAGAGGTTATTGTTACCGCAATCCTTACAACTACGAGCACAAAAGGAAAAAAAAAAGTTAAATTTGTAAGTATTTCCGTGAAGCTTGAATAATTCTTATATATTTCCTGTAATTTCCGGTACCTTTGGTATTATATGAAATTATAAAGGACTATTTAGAAATTCATGTTTGAGACTTCACTCAGAATGATGATTTCTGAGATTTTTTTCAAAATCATATTTTTTGTGTCTTCTTAAAATTATATTTTCTGAGACTTCACTCAAAATTATATTTTCTGAGACTTCACTCAAAATTATATTTTCTGAGACTTCTCTCAAAATTATATTTTTTCTAAGACTTCACTCAAAATTATATTTTCTGAGACTTCACTGAAAATTATATTTTTCGGAGACTTCACTCAAAATTATATTTTCTGAGCTTAACTCATCATCATATCTTCTGAGACATCACTCAAAAATATATTTTGAATACTGTAGTGTTATATGTTTTTACAAATGAATGTCTTATGACAGTATCAATATTTTGACATAAATAATAAATTTTTAGTTTAGCAAATTTAGCGCACCATGATCAGTTTATTGAATAGATAATACATATACGTTAACGCTAGATA
>NC_090752.1:12095882-12123382 GCF_036898095.1 Palaemon carinicauda
GCAGTATGCTATAGCCCAAGAGCTCAACAGGCAAAATAGCCATTGAGGAAAAGGAATCAGGAAACACACAGAATAGTGTGCCCGAGTGTATCATCGAGCAAGAGAAGTCTAACCCAAAACAGTAGAAGACCAAGGTACAGAGGCTATGACGCTACCCAAAACTAGAGAACAGTGGTTTGATTTTTATGGAGTGTCCACCTCCTAGAAGAGTTGCTTACCATCATTATTTTGATACCAAGTTATCGATAGAAGTTGCAATGTAAATTTCTTGATTCTAGTGCCAGTTTGTTTTTAATTATATACATTTATATATCTGTTTTTAGTTCTAATAAATCTTTTTTTTTATTTTTTATTTTTATTTTTAGTTTTATTTTTAATTATATACATTTGTATATCTGTTTTTAGTTCTAATAAATCTTTTTTTTCAGTTTTTTAGATTATTACTAAAGAAAAAAATTCCACTTTCTAATGATTATTTGCTCAGGCTAAAGTTTGTATAGGCCTACTCTTCCAGAAATTTATTATGCAATTGTAATTTATATTTACCTTTAATTTGTAGTGCTCCAAAACATGTATACAGTTCAATATATGATGGCTAACTTTAAAAGCTTTTATGTCCGAATAATGGACCAGTTTGGGATTTTACCTCGATAACTGGAATGAATTCATTCCCACCGAAGCTGAACGGGAGTGGAAAAAAAAGGCCTATAAATATTAGGTTATATTCACTTTTATTTCAGGAGAAACAAATCTATATTTCTAAGCGTTTTTAGCGAATAGTGAATTTACTTTACAATAAGTCTCATTCATCGTTGTAAATTCGTTTTATTTTTAAGTAATACAGTAGCCATGTGGTGTAGCTCACATGAAATATTATATGGCAAAATACACCAAGTGCTCTAAATATCTATTTATTTACTGTATTAACAGTTAGGTTGAAAACATATTGCTTAGATTTCGTTTTATAAAAGAAAATGAAAAAAAATACTCTAAATTAAATTTATGGAAAAAATTCATTTTCAAGAAGTCTCATCTAGACGAATATCATGGGAATAAATACTGAGGGGCTAGTTAAAAAAAAAATAGTTTTCACTTTCAACAGCCGGAAAAAAACAATGTTTAACGAAAAAAAAAAGGTAGTTTCACTTTCAACAGCCGGAAAAAACAATGTTTAACGAAAAAAAAGGTATTTTTCACTTTCAACAGCCGGAAAAAAACAATGTTTAACGAGAAAAAAAGGTAGTTTTCACTTTCAACAGCCGGAAAAAAAAATGTTTAACGAAAATAATGATTTATAGATACTGCTCCACAAGGCACTAGAAGAGTTGCAAGACCCAGGGCTACATGGCTGAGGACCATGAAGTATGAAGTAGGAGATGATGAACGGAGAAGTATTGAATTAAAAGCTCAACATAGAGACGACTGGCGAAATCTAACCGAGACCATTTTCTTCAATAAGCGTAGGAGGAGATGATGATATTAATGTATGAAAATCTTAAAATCTTTCTTGATGAGGCTTTTATAAGGTGAACATTTTATTATTGTTAACTTGAACACCAATGACCTTAAGCGGAAAGCTTTGAACACCAATGACTTTAGGTGGAAAGCTTTGAACACCATTGATTTAGGTGGGAAGCTTTGAACACCAATGGCTTCAGGTGGAAATTATTGAACACCAATGAGCTTAGGTGGAAAGCATTGAACACCAAAGACCTTAGGTGGAAAGCTTTTAACACCAATGACTAAGTAGAAAGCTTTAAATACCAATGACTTTAGGTGGAAAGCTTTAAACACCAATGACCTCAGGTGGAAAGCTTTGAACACCAATGACTTTAGGTTGAAAGCTTTGAACACCCATGACTAGGCGGAAAGCTTTGACCACCAATGACTTTGAGTGGAAAGCTTTGAACACCTATTACTTTAGGTTGAAAGCTTTGAACACCAATGACTGGGTAGAAAATTTGACACCCACGACTTCAGGTGGAAAGCTTTCACACCAATGACTTTAGGTGGAAAGCTTTAAACACCAATGACTTTAGGTGGGAAGCTTTGACACCAATGACTTTAGGTGGAAAGCTTTAACACCAATGTCTTTAAGTGGAAAGCATTAAACACCAATGACTTTAGGTGGGAAACTTTGAACACCAATGACAAGGTAGAAAATTTTGAACACTAATGACCTTAGGTGGAAAGCTTTCACAAAATGACAAAGACTGAGTGAATAAAATAGAGCAAAGAAAAGAAGTGTAAAGACGAAAATCACCGATTAATTATATACTTGATACATCTTAAGAGTTTCCCTGAAAGCCAAGAATCAAGTAATGTAAATAAATGAGAATGTAAAAGAACAAGCGAAGGAATTAGCATGCATTACTTCGTCCCTTGTTTAATCCCACGAGAACCAGAATGACCCAGATTTCTCCCGAACCCTATACATTGACTCCTAAGCACCCTGGTCTTCGTATTCATTCCAGATATTCTCCGAAATTCTCCGAAATTCTCTTTGTGCGAGGAAGATTACGCATTTGCGCAACGTTCTGGTAATGCTTATATAAAAATACTGGTGAAAATACTGGTATATTCTTAATAACAATTCAGATAATTTTCTTGAAACAAAATCATATATATATATATATATATATGTATATATATATATATATATACATATATATATATATATATATATTGTGTATATATATATATGAAATGTATGTTTGTATGAAAGTTAACATTTAATATGGAATGCAATAACAATAAATTTCTTCTTCATTTATTATCGAACGTAATATATCATACATACACAATACATAAATGTAGACACACACACACATATATATATATATATATTATATATATATATGTATGTATATATATATATATATATATAAGTATGTGTATGTATATGTATATATATATATATAAGTATGTGTATGTATATATATATATATATATATGTATATATATATATATATATAGAGAGAGAGAGAGAGGAGAGAGAGAGAGAGAGTCCTGATGGCTCTATTATTTCTTCAGAGACTTGCACGTTGTGGGTACCATGATTTCCTTGTAAGGATGTCCTAATGAAAGCATTAGTTATTGTCTGAAACAGCTGTTAGCAACAGTTGTATAAAAGGTAGCACAGAAACAATTCTTTAAGTTTCTTTCAAAAGTCGAGCACGTGTAAATTGTTATAAAAATAATTGATGTCATAAATACTTTAACATTTAAAGACAATTGCCAAAAGCTTGATTTTATTGTAACAAAAGGATATCATTGGTTATAATTGTTATAGACAAAAATAGTAAAATTGATAAATGAATTTGATTATCAGTGTGCTTAGAAACGCTAGATATTGAATGAATATATATACCTGTTACTAAAATAATCAGTAATACAACCTGTCAGAGTGTTTTCAACTTAAATTATTCATGTTACACCAATTACTTGTATTATAAAGGAGGAAAATGTAGTTATTTGAAATTATTTTTGATTTTCGACATTAGTTTTGAATATAATAACTGAAAAATGCTATATCCATCAGGCATCACCTTTATCTTAGTCCATTCAGGTTATGGGATTACGTCTCTAGAAGAGAAATGAGATAGATAGATGATAGATATAGAGAGAGAAATGAAATGGTAATGGTCAGCTCGCTTTCCCTACAGTATGTATTACTACCTCTGTCCTAGCCCATGCAGGTTAAGGGATTGCATCCTTAGGAGAGAGAGAGAGAGAGAGAGAGAGAGAGAGAGAGAGAGAGAGATTAATAAAATGGTAATGAACAACTCACCTTCCCTTACAGCATGGTATTACAATTCTTATCGCTAGCCAGATATGGGATTGCATCTGTAGAGGAGAGGAGATATATATATATATATATATATATATATAATATAATATAATATATATATAATATATATATATTATATATATAAAATATAAATGAATGAATAAAATGGTAATGAGCAGCTCGCTTTCCCTTACAGCATGTATTACTATCTATCCAAGCCATCCAGGGTAGGGATTGCATCTAAAGGAGAAATGAGAGAGAGAGAGAGAGAGAGAGAGAGAGAGAGAGAGAGAGATAAATGAATAAATATAATGGTAATGAGCAGCTCGCTTTCCTTACATCATGTATTACTATCTTTATCCTAGCCATCAGGATATGGGATTGCATCTTTAGAGAGAGAGAGAGAGGAGAGAGAGAGAGGAGAGGAGAGAGAGAGAGAGAGAAGACAAATGAATAAATAAAATGGTAATGAGCAGATCGCTTTCCCTTAAGCATGTATTACTATCTTTATCCTAGCCATCCAGGATATGGGATTGCATCTCTAGAGAGAGAGAGAGAGAGAGAGAGAGAGAGAGAGAGAGAGAAAGATGAATGAATAAATAGAATGGTAATGAGCAGCTCGCTTTCCCTTACAGCATGTATTACTATCTTTATTCTAGCCATCCAGGATATGGGATTACATCTCTAGAGAGAGAGAGAGAGAGAGAGAGAGAGAGAGGAGAGAGAGAGAGAAGATAAATGAATAAATAGAATGGTAATGAGAGCTCGCTTTCCCTTACAGCATGTATTACCATCTTTATCCTAGCCATCCAGGATATGGGATTGCATCTCTAGAGAGAGAGAGAGAGAGGAGAGAGAGAGAGAGAAGACAAATGAATAAATAAAATGGTAATGAGCAGATCGCTTTCCTTACAGCATGTATTACTATCTTTATCCTAGCCATCCAGGATATGGATTGCATCTCTAGAGAGAGAGAGAGAGAGAGAGAGAGAGAGAAGAGAGAAGAGAAAAAGAATGATAAATAGAATGGTAATGAGCAGCTCGCTTTCCCTTACAGCATGTATTACTATCTTTATTCTAGCCATCCAGGATATGGATTACATCTCTAGAGAGAGAGAGAGAGAGAGAGAGAGAGAGAGAGAGAGAGAGAGAGAGAGAGAGAAGATAATGAATAAATAGAATGGTAATAGCAGCTCGCTTTCCCTTACAGCAGTTATACCATCTTTATCCTAGCCATCCAGGATATGGGATTGCATCTCTAGAGAGAGAGAGAGAGAGAGAGAGAGAGAGAGAGAGAGAGAGAGAGATCTTGTATTGCAGCATCCACATGACGATGCTATCCCGACATCGCATCTGGGAGACCATCACATCCCCGCTATAACGTCTCCGCCACCCTTCCTCATCTCTTCTCCTTTCGGAATGAATACGTAATTACTTGATCAAAATAGCGAAGCTCTTAAAACAGGGATACGGAGATAATCAGGGCGAATCAAAAGGACGTCCCAAGGGATGCAGGGGAAAGAAGAACGGAATTTCGCTCACTTTATGGGAACAATTTCTGCATTGGCTTCCTTCGATTCGCATTCTGGTTTAGTTCGGCGTGATGTTTAATAGGGGAATTTATTATATAAAAATAGGGTATTGGTATGCGAACGGATGTATTATTATTCATGCTATTATTAGTATTATTACCTCCGCCAACGATGTTGGGAGGAGCTTGTTTTCGCCTTATTTTGTCTGTTTGTTCCTTTGTACGTTTGTCTGTTTATGAACATCTACTTGACCACAACTTTACTCATAGACTAGTGAAACTTTCAGGGATTAATTGTTATGTTGAGACGTGTAAGTAATTCAGTTTTTAAAGTCCTAGGTCAAAGGTCAAGGTCGAGTAAAAGGTGGACCGAAATTGATTCTGGGAAAGGCAAGCTGGTTTCGAGAAATAAACTGCCATGGCAGAGGTCTGCACTCTCAGAGTGATTTTCTAGTTGATGTTGTTATTTATTGATGTTGGTGTTGTTATTAGCAATCATTATTGTGTGTTTTGAGGTATTTCTTGTTTAGTAAGCTTGGGACATAAAATATTCCTTATTTATTCTAGGTTTGTGTCCTAAAGCAAAATATATTAGGTTAATAATAATAATGATAATGATAATAATAATAATTATTATTGTTATTATTATTATTATAATTGTTGTTGTTATTATTATTATGATTATTGTTATTATTATTATTATTATTATTATTATTATTATTATTATTATCAGTTCAATGACCAGAGAGATAGACTTACTTTTATTGTGGTATGTTATACTTTCATTGCACAATCTTCAAATAACTTTCTTACTTCTTCATCTTTATAAATATCCCGAACCTTCTGAGCTGGATCTTTATTACTGAAAGATGTTTCTCTATTCACTCCTTATATTTTGAACTGATTGAGAATCATATAGTAATATAATAATAATAATAATAATAATAATAATAATAATGATAATAATAATAATGTGCCCTACGTTATTCGTATGTATTTTTAGTGACATGTTTCATTGCATTAGTGGGAGTCAGTTTTGATTAGCGAATTCAGTTATATATAACTCCCTCTTGGAATAGAATTATTTGTGTTGATTACTTCTGCTTTTGATAGATTCACAGCTAATCGGATTATGATGTGATAGATCAGCCCTGGTCGTTAGGGCCTTATCGCAGTGACGTACTTCCGGACATCTTTGAGCATTTTGCCATCAGACAAGATAGTAAAAGGTACCCGGAAGTGATTAAAGTAAAATCTATTTCTTTTAAATTGATTCAAAGTGGTTGCGCTAAGTAAAAAAATCTTTCCTTGATTCAAAGTAGTTGCGATAAATAATATTATTTTTCCTTGATTTAAAGTAGTTGTGCTGAATAAAATCATTTTTACTTGATTCAAAGTAGTTGTGCTGAATAAAATTATTTTCCCTTTATTCAAAGTATTTGGGCCAAGTAAAATGGTTTTTCCTTGATTCAATGTAGTTACGCTAAGTAAAATTATTTTTCCTAATTGTTACAAAAAGACTGTGCTAAGTGTTCTATTTTTGTCTGAATTGATGCAAAATAATTCTGCGATAAATACTCTTAATGTATATTTAAAGAGGTGCATAATGACTTTGAGCTGTATAGTGTTATTATTTTCTTCTAAACAAATGCTGAAAGATACCAGATAATGAACTTTGATATCGCTGCCTTATCGCTTTAATTGCTTAAAAAAAACCTTTGAATTCGGTGAAATTGCCTCGAATTGTTCCTGGTACGAGAAGTGCATTGTCTCTCGTCCTCGATTTAGAGTGGAATGATAGATTAGGAAGAAAACAAATACACTAGAGAGGGAAAACAATGGAGCAGACCCTTTTGCTTTCAGAGTGACTGCTTTCTCTTTCGTTCTTAACTATACAATCTCTTAACCTCGTCTTCTAACGAATCGGATTTTGCTAGAATCTCTTGTAAATTATGATAGAAAATATTTAACAGTTTTTCTATATATTTAAGCTAAATTTGCTTTGTTTCAAAACTGTGGCTGTAGAATAAGGTGACACACTTGGCGAGAAAATATAACCTTTTGTCTTATTATCTGAGACGATTGTTTATGAATTATATTTTTTGTAAGTTTTTAATTTTCCTCCTAATGTGAGCCTTCGAATATCAACAATATCAATGTCGCCACATTTCTTATATTACATAATATAAACATCTGTTATTTTATAACTATTTATTAATTTCGCGATGTAATTTTTATTAAATTTTAATCGAAAAAATATCAATTAGTCTTCTCCATTAATAAATTACAAGATATTTGGAAGGATATTTAAAAAGGAATGCTACTCAATACTCAAGACTCCCTCGCGTACCTTTTGCATTTGTAGCGAGAGCGTCCTATCATGCATAAGTAGGGGGACTTTGATCCTGGCTTCCCTGTCCTAATTGAGTTAAATGGGAAGATCCGGGTAAAATGGCTGGGGCTTCAGAAGGGTTTTTATCTGCTAATGAAATGTACTTTGGATGGGATGATCGGGTCAGGCATTTTGAAACGGCGTTCGAGTCATCTATGAGCTAATAGTAATAGTCATTGTTAGAGGTTTGCATTGTTTTAGTTCATAATTGGGTCAAATGATGACTTTTAATGGAGGAACAGTTTACATATGAGCTGATAGTTGAAGAAATTGTTTGATGATTGTTGGAGGTTTGCATTTAATATCTCATCTTTGGTAAAGTGATGAATTTTAATAATGGATCATTCTTTTTAGCAATAGTTATGATATATATATATATATATATATATATATATATATATATATATATATATATATATATAATATATATATATATATATATATATATATATACTATATATATATATATATATATATATATATATATATATATATATGTATATGTGTGTGCGTATGTATATAATGTGTGTGTGTATGTATATTATCTTGTCTTGTTATTCTATGTATCATGTCTAAAATGGCAATATCGCCATAACATTTACTGTATACTACAACTGGAATAATGCGGTAATTACTGTCAGCGAGGAAGTAAACACGAGTCTCAACCCAGAAGGAAGCTGTAAACCTGATTTATCTATGAAGGATAAAATGTCATAATAATAAGGGGAAAATATATAAAAGTAAATAGGAATGAATTCCAAAGACAACAACCACGAATTGTATTCATTATAAGGTAATACCTCTTTCTGATCTTTACTGATTCCAACATACGATGTAAGATTTTATGAACACTGCTCCAGTGTCTACTTTTTAGGGTAATTTTTCACCAACACTGTGCTTCATTAAGAAGGATTAATTAACATTCACAGTGGAGTTAGGTGACAATGATTTCATGAAAATGAGATTACACCTGTAATGACTTCGCTCGTCTTTCCATAATGCTGCCCAAAAAATATTATTATTATTATTATTATTATTATTATTATTATTATTATTATTATTATTATTTAAAAAAAATCCACACGGCGTACTATTTGAAGTACATTTTTTTTCCTAATGATTATAAATGTGAAGGAATTATATAATACTTTTACTTGATTTTTCGTCGAAAAATATATAAACTACTTTAAACTCTTAGATATAATCTATGGCGCGAAATCAGCGTAAATGCTCAATTAGCCTCTAAGCATATAACCTCCTGCTTTTCCGACTAGTGTTGTAGCTTAGCTAATGATAATAATAATAATAATAATAATAATAATAATAATAATAATTTCATCTAAGAAGAATTTTTTGTCTGTGTGCATTATGTGGGATTGTTCCTCCTTTACAAGTTGCAATGACCTTTATCTTATAATGAAAGTCCTTCGATGTACAGGAAAACAAACAAACACTGTTAAAAGAAAACGCAATTTTAATCTGAAATTATTCGTAAAAATATACTGTTCTCAGCTGTATTTCAGTAAAATACAGGTGACCATAATTTTTACCCTACTTTGTTATTATCCTCTACGGATTGGTGACCGTAATATCACTCCTTAGCGTCAATATATCCGTTTTTTAAAATGGTAAATACCGGGCGTCAATTATTCCAGGATTTTTACCGTTTTTTGTACGACTGATTTTAAGAGTGTACTTAGTCCCCAGAAGTAGCTCCTTTTCCACAATATCACTTTCATATCTTCTCTTTAATGATAAATTGAACAATCTTCAGCTTTCCTTTTTATCCCCTTGGAGCTGAATGTCAAGTTAACTTTAGATAGAAAAAGAAACTCGCATTTTCCGAATATAAGAAGACAATAGATTTGAAGAGCTTTTTCATAATAATCAAGTGTCTTATATTTACCTAAGGCTTCTATAGATCAGTGTAAACGAATAACTGCTGAGAATAAGATAGTCTTCTATTGAATATTAAATTGATTAAGATTATTTATGGTATATTTGGACGTAAAAGACTACTTAAAGGAATTTAATTTCAGTTTGATCTTAGAGGAAACATTAAGGATGGTAAAAATATCACAAGTAGATCTTTCCTCCCCTTTTTGCAAATTTGTCATTCACCTTGATCCTAAAAAGTCCTCAAACATTAAGAATGGTAAAAAAATCACTTGTAGATCTTTTCTCCCCTTTTTGCAAATTTGTCATTCACCTTGATCCTGAAAAGTCCTCCATGCACTCAAGCTGGTTCTGTTGTAAACTTGTTAAGGAGGTCCCTAGACAATTTGCCCGGTATTTAAAGCTTCCTTTCACAATATTGACGTCAGTAATACACAAAAAAAGGATTTTCTTCTCGGAACACCCAGGTGAGTGTTGACTATTAATGGTTTAAAGGTCGCTCATGAATGGCAGAGGCAAGGGACAGTGACATTGCCCTATCAAGCAGGACTATGCCCTAGAGACTGACCATATATACATGTGATCATGTAATGTCTTTCAAAGTAATACATGAATTAGTGCGAACGTTTTCATTTTTAGGAAAGTGTATAATAACTTATAGAGTGCTCTCCCTCTTAAAAGTTGAAAGAAAACAAACAAGGAAAATACATAGGGGGTATCTAAACCGTATAAAGATGACAAGTAGATTTTATATATACATACTGTATATATATATATATATATATATATATATATATATATATATAAATATATATATATATATATATATATATATCTACATATATATACATAAATACACATATATATACACATATATACATATATATACATACATACATATATAGTTCTTTGTATAATAGTTCTCATTGTATAGTATTGCATCTTCAGAATATATATGCAGTATATTCATACTCCAAAATCAAACCATTGTTCTTTAGTGTTGGGTGGTGCCATACCCTCTGTATCATGGTCTTCCAATGTCTTGGATTAGGGTTCTCTTGCTCGAGGGTACATTGGGGCACGCTGTTCTTTGTTATTTTTTTTTAAGTTTTCATAGTTATATATGGAAGATCTAATTTAATGTTTTTACTGTTCTTGAAATATTTTGATTGTTTATTACTTCTCTTGTAGTTGATTTATTTCCTTGTTTCCCTTCCTCAATGGGCTATTTTTTCTTGTTGGAGCACCTCGGCTTATAGCATCTTTCTTTTCGAACTAGGGTTATAGCTTAACTTGTAATAATAATAAAAATGATAGTGATAATAGTAATAATAATAATAGTTATTATTATTATTATTATTATTATTATTATAAAAATAACTGGACATATAATTTTTTTTTTTTTTTTTGAGACAATAATCATAGTTGATACGTATTTGCTAGTAAATGCTAAAACTACCAACTACAACATCATATTTTACAGGTAACGTAACCACCATTGTAAAAAAAAAAAAATTACTTTTCTGATATATCAACTCCTAATTGATTACCTTTATGAGTAAATTGATTTTGGCTTGTTTTTTCGTTAGCAGTTTTAGCTAGGACCGTGAACTGTTCACCATCTTTTTAGTCCCTCTGTTCATAAATGCATTCATTCTGGTAACTTTGATTGCATCCCTAATATTGTTTGATTGTTTTTCCTTTCGCCAAACGCTTTAAGCGGTCTGTGAAATTGTTATATTGATCCCATGAATATTGAGTTCATTATGCATCACAATAATTTGTTCCTTGAGTTCAGTCTGAAAAATAGATGTTATTAATGTTATGAAAGTAAAATAAAATATTTATAAAATACATTTTATCACAATGGTGTAAGAATGACTCTTGTACAGATAAATTTGTATGTTGTAAGTATTGTGTATTTTTAGAATGTCAAGAATTTGGTAATGTACTTGAAACTATATGTCAAAGAGAAAATAATATACTGTACTTCAGCTTATATAGTGTGGGTTAGGAAGGGCTGAGGTGTAATTTATGAGGATTGCAAAATATTTAGATTAATTATGTTATATTACCACCAAAATCGTAAAAATTATTGACGGGGGAAGGTAATTGAAACAGTTAACTGATAGTGGGTTACAACTTTACCTACTGCAGAAAGTAATATAGGTGATACTAGTTTGTGTAAATATACAAATATCATTGTTTAAAACCAGGATATTTTCTAACTTGATTATGAGAAACAAATTAGTCAAACCACTGGAAATATTATTTTATATTAGTGTTGTATAGATTACTATCTGTAATTTCTGTAGTTGATTATTACGAATGGTAAATGAAAGGAAAGAATGAAATTTTTGCTATATTTTACATGAGAATACAGTTGAAAGCGAACTAACCTTAAAGGAGTGATACTTCACCCCCGGCATTGCATCACAGAAAGATTTCCAAGAAGAGAATTGATTTTTTATATTCCATGAGATACCTATGGGACTAGATACAGACTAAAGCTGCCTGTCGAATCATAAAAAACTTGTTGAATGACAGATTGGTGTATGTTTGCTCATATTTAACACACACACACACACACACATATATATATATATATAATATATATATATATATATATATATGTGTGTTTGATTGTGTGTATATATACTGTATAATATATGTATAAATATATCATATATACAATAATATATATGTATATATATATTTATATATGCATATGTAAATATATATATGTTTATATATATATATATATATATATATATATATATATATATATGTGTGTGTGTGCGTGTGAGTGTGTGCAAATATTAATGCGCGTATAATATATTTTTCATGGGGTGACGGTGCTCCTTTAGGGCTTAGGTTGTTGAAATGGCTCAAGTGCTGTAGGCCCTTTCTTGCGGAACACTCAACCAAGCACTAACCTGTCCCCTAAAGAGCGATGGTCGCGGGAACTAAAAACTTTTCAGTAATTTACTTTCAATACAATCCAGTGTTTTACGAGTACAGAAAGTCCTCAGCTGTTTGTAAGTCAAACGTTTTACGTCAGTTTTTTTTTTTTTTTTTTTTTTTTTTTTTTAGAGGTAGGCCTAGCCTGAATCCCATGTTATGATTTCCAGCTACAAAAGTCAACAAAATAGTTGTGTTTCATATGAAATAGATATCAGGTTATTACAAATATTTTTCTTACTGTACTGAATGATATAGTATTGTTTCATTTCAGTATTTCTTTATCTTATCTTTGTTATGTTCAGCTGAATTTGTGTCTGTATCAACGAATGTTTGTAAAGTTATGGACCCTCTGTACTTTAAACTGGGCTATGTCTGTTATTTCCCCCAAGCAAGACTAAAATCTGGGGTAAGTCAATCCAAGCCACCCCTTTCCTCCTTGACAGAGCTGTCATCTTATGATTTGATTAGCTAGACGAGCACCTAAGAAGGCCCAAGAAGTCTCTAGATATTTTAGGTAGGGTATTATAACAGTTTATCTAATAGGAATTTTGTATTACTGAAAGTAACAAATAGCCCTACCTCTAACGGCAATTGGAATGTTAAAATGAATAGAATTAAATAAAGAAACACGCTATATTATTATTATTATTATTATTATTATTATTATTATTATTATTATTATTATTTTTATTACTACTTACTAAGCTACAACCCTGGTTGGAAAAGCAGGATGCTATAAGCCCAGGGGCCCCAACAGGGAAAATAGCCCAGTGAGGAAAGGAAAAAAAGGAAAAATAAAATATTTTTAGAACAGTAACAACATTAGAATAAATATCTCCCATTTAACTATATAAAATTTAACAAAACAAGAGGAAGAGAAATTAGATAAAATATTGTGCCTGAGTGTACCCTCAAGCAAGAGAATTCTAACCCAAAACAGTAGAAGACCATGGTACAGAGGCTATGCCACTACTCAAGACTAGAGAACAGAGGTTTGATTTTGGAGTGTCCTCCTAGAAGAGCTGCTTACTATAGCTAAAGAGTCTCTTCTACCCTTACCAAGAGGAAAGTGGCCACTGAACAATTACAGTGCAGTAACTCCTTTGGTGAAGAAGAATTGCGTGCTTTGGGAATGTGAAAGTCCTACTCTTCCAAAAATAATTTTTCGTTTTGAAATACATCTGATGGTCTCAAATGTTTCATTTTTAGAATTTTCTACCCACCAATCTTATCAATGACAGCTCACTATTGTGACAGGTTTTGTCATATCGCTGAGAAGGATTGAATTTAACTTTTTATGCTTAATGTGTTACTTATTTTTTTACACTCAAGTTCATATGACTTATTGATCGTTCAATGTTTGTATTATTATTATTATTATTATTATTATTATTATTAGCTAAGTTTCAACTAGGTTGGAAAAGCAGGATGCTATAAGCCCACGGGGTCCAAAAAAAAAAAAAAAAAGTCCAGTGAGAAAAGGGTAGCATTGGCATTAATAGATTGTTAAGTTCCCCAAATGCGATTATCTCCGGTTACTTGAAAAATTTATAAATTATATTTTCAGCTCAGTGGCCTATTAAATTATTTATTTAAGATTGCTTGATAAGAAAAAGCTTCTTCAATTATAAATAGGAATTTATTTTTGCACCTGTATCATTACGAGATTGAAACTTACATAACGCTAAAGGTGTCTGGTTTGAGTTCCAGTGTCATCAGAATAGATGGTCACCAGAACGTCAGCCGAGCAAGCCCAATCCTCCCCTCTATGGTGCCCGACCAAAGCAGTGGCCTCGCCAGTAAACAGCTTATTCTCACGGTCCTGGGCTGGGCTCGATCTGCTGCCATGTGAATGATAGTCGAACAAGTTACCACTGTACATTGCACGTAATACCACGACATTTTAACATCTGCGCTGACTGTTTTTTTTACCCAATTCTCTGACACTTTGACTTAGCGACTTCTGATGATTGTCTTTAGATTGTCACTTTCAAATTTATGTCCTAAATAAAGATTAGGGTACATGATTTTCAATTACTACATGTCTGGTCATTTTTCTTCCTGGAAATCTATTCTTGAAACCAATGGATCAATCACATAAAAAATTGGGATTTTTTATTTCTGGTTCAATAGTTTTGTCTAATCTTTGCACTTCACCAATCTGCTTCCAATTCTTAGTTCACCGACATTTAAAAGGGTTTGATGTATTGTGCATATGCTGTAGTTTATTTGGTCATAAAATATTGAGTAAAGTACCTCCGGTGTTTAGCTGATTATTCTTTTTCATTTACTCCGATCAATAATACACTGCTTTGACAATACTTTGTCTTTATCAAGTGATTGTAGATTAACATATGTATGTATTAAAATTTCTTTTTTATTTGAGGGTTTAGATAAAATTACAGTTATTTTATCTCTAAATTGCTCTCATAATTTCCGGATTGTTTTCATCCTGGTCCAGTGATGCATAATTCTACGAATTTTGCGGTATATATTTACATCTGCGCTGTTTGAAAATAATTTTGTGTATGGTTAGTAATAACAGTGTTATAATGAAGTTAAGTACATTTGGGGGCTGGTCATGAGTAAGGGCACAACATCCTAAGGATTAGGGAGGAAGATGAGGTTTGAAATGGCAAAGAATAGATTTATCAAATGCACTTTCAATGAACATTGACCTAAATTTATTAATCAGAGAGGAGTCAACACCTCATTAAAGTAGCCATATACTGTATGTCTCTGTATCCAGCTTGATGGACGCATGTACAGAAACCTGTCATGAAAAACAACAATATTTTATGAGATTAAAATTAAGAACTTTTAAAGTTTTCAACCTGGGATAGGCGCCATTGTTGACCCCAATCATAACAGATCCATTATTTATTATGGGAGCAAATAACCTTTGCAGTTCCAAATATTTGTCACCGATGTGTTTCTTCAGTGTGTTGTAAATGTCATCCGTATTGCAGTTTTTTAAGCTCATTTATATCTAGAAATGTTATATAAAATTTCTTACCCGCAGAAATTATCAGAGGGCAACAGTTGACATTATCGTAACAGATATAAGTTTATCATTAGTGTAATAAGACTGTACTGGCGATTTTGTGTATCACACTCCAGATCTTCTTTGAAGTGAGTGGTAATGATATTACATATTATAGCAGAACACTTAGTGGTAATGACATTGCATATTGCAGCAGAACACTTGGTGATAATGACACTGGATAGTACAGCAGAACAGTTATCTCTGGTTACAGCCTTTGCCACTATAGTCCATTTCTTTTAGCGATGCATATTTGCACAGACTCGCGGCGGTGCCCTTTTAGCTCGGAAAAGTTTCCGGATCGCTGATTGGTTAGAATTATCTTGTCCAACCAATCAGCGATCCGGAAACTTTTCCGAGCTAAAAGGGCACCGCTGCGAGTCGGTGCAAATATGCATCGCTAAAAGAAATGGACTATAGCAAAGTATGGGTTGCATAAAGTCAATGAAGTAATCTGTGATTGATCGCACAGTATCCTGTAATGAAAAGAGGGTGTATGTTTACTCGTGATGTTTGTCATTATGACCTAATTTTCTATGACTTGACAAAACCTTAACGTTTTCCACAGACTGGTCCCTTGGCTACGTTGTGCAGGTTTATTTTGTGAGTCTTTTCGAGGTCACTTTTGTAGCAATTTGACACAAGGCAAAGAACTTCCGTAATATTATAGGTCTTTCACTTTTACTGTAATCTGATGCTTAAAGTTCTGGAAAATCCTTTAATATTATTACCATTTAGAACTCTTATATCATTGATATACACTTCCCGAAATCTCCCCCCCTCTCTCTCTCTCTCTCTCTCTCTCTCTCTCTCTCTCTCTCTCTCTCTCTGATTGGGGTTGGACAATTTTTCGTCAATATTAATGAATTAACAACCTTTTGTGCAAACATTTGCAACTGTAGTAATTGTCAGACAAAGGAGAATAAAAGGTTGTATAGCTTCGTAATAAAGAATAGATTGGCAATTTGAGAAAAGATATAAATGAGATTTCCGTCTTTTAGTTCTTCCCAGTCAGCTCTTGTAATTGTGCTGAGACTACGAATATTTACGTATTCACGAGAAACAAAGGAATGATGAAAGCGAAATATTCAGTGTTTTTCCACACGGAAGCAATTTCATGATACGAAATTGAGTTAGGGACTGATAAGTTCAGTGTTCTTTAAGAAAAAAGAGAAAAATACTGATGAATTATACGATGCTTATGCAAATTTAAGAGACTACGTGTTTTAAACCATATTTGTGAATAGTTAGTTATTGGGAAAGATAATTGAAGAAGGCGTGTTGATGTGCAGACCATTGGCAGTAACACTCAATGGGGCCATAGTAGTAGTATGTTAAGCTATCTAGAAATTAGATGGAATTTCATGAAAATTGTCTTTATTTGTAGTTAAGAAATGAATAAATATGGGACGTTTGATGAAAATTGTCTTTATTTGTAGTTAAGAAATGAATAAATATGGGACGTTTGATGAAAATTGTCTTTATGTGTAGTTAAGAAATGAATAAATATGGGATATTTGATGAAAATTGTCTTTTTTTTGTAGTTAAGAAATGAATAAATATGGGATATTTGATGAAAATTGTCTTTATGCGTAATTAAGAAATGAATAAATATGGGATATTTGATGAAAATTGTCTTTATTTGTAGTTAAGAAATGAATAAAGATGGTATATTAACCAGTCAAATTCTTAATTCCTCTAGGAAATAGATTGTTTTGGAATTAAATTGACGGACAATGTCCGCTTACAAAGGAAAATTGTAAAGCTTTTTTCTTTTAGGTTTTATCTAATGTTTCTTCTCATATCTGTTAGTCATCATACAAGGATAGTACCTTATATATTCTGTTGCTTTTTGTATCTGAACACGTTCGTCAATAAGGTTTAGGATATTTAGGATAACTTTATTTATTGAAAAGTCAGGTTTATTGGGTAGTTTTAATTCGTAGATATGTTGATTTAACAATATTGAAAATAACCACTTTGAAGCGCTTTCATTCATATATATATATATATATATATATATATATATATATATATATATATATATATATATATATTTATATGTGTGTGTGTGTGTTAGAATTTACAAACACGAACTTTCATATATAAGCATTTTTAGAACCGAAATGATATAAATCCTGTTATGATTATAATTCACAACCTGTATGTAAGCAAAATTAATGTCGTGATTTTTTTTTTTTTTTACTTAGCTCTTTTAGTTAATAAGGAATCATGCGTTTAAAAAGCACTTATTGTTTATGATGGTCGTTTAATCGGGGGTAGATTCTATTTCAATTTTTCAGTAAAGAACTTTCAGCAGGCTAAACGGTTTATTATTATGTCGTCATTGTTACCGCAAACCTCAAATTTAAGAGGTCATTGTTACCGCAATCCTTACAACTAAAAGGTCATGGTTACCGCAATCCTTACAACTAAGAGGTCATTGTTACTGCATACCTCACAACCAAGAGGTCATTGTTACTGCATACCTCACAACCAAGAGGTCATTGTTACCGCAAACCTCACAACTAAGGGGTCATTGTTACCGCATACCTCACAACTAAGAGGTCGTTGTTACCGCAAACCTCACAACTAAGGGGTCATT
The DNA here is from genome assembly GCF_036898095.1 of Palaemon carinicauda. NCBI lineage: Eukaryota > Metazoa > Arthropoda > Malacostraca > Decapoda > Palaemonidae > Palaemon > Palaemon carinicauda. Next base: position 12,114,104 of record NC_090752.1, read on the forward strand.
CATTGTTACCGCATACCTCACAACTAAGAGGTCATTGTTACTGCAAACCGCAAAATTAAGAGGTCCTTGTTTACCGCATACCTCACAACTAAGAGATCATTATTACTGCAACCTCAAAATTAAGAGGCCGTTGTTACCTCAAATCTCACAACTAAGGTCATTGTTACCGCAATTCTTATAACTAAAAGGTCATTGTTACCGCAATCTTTACAACTAAGAGGTCATTGTTACCGCAAACTTCACAACTAAGAGGTCATTGTTACCGCATACCTCACAACTAATACTCGTTGTTACCGCAATTCTTACAACTAAAAGGCCATTGTTACCGCATTCCTCACATGTAAGAGGTCATTGTTACTGCAAACCTCACAACTAAGGGGTCGTTGTTACCGCATGCCTCACAACTAAGAGGTCATTGTTACCGCAATTCTTAAAACTAAAAGGCCATTGTTACCGCAATCCTTACAATTAAGATGTCAATGTTACCGCAATCCTTACAACTAAGAGGTCATTTTTACCGGAAACTTCACAACCAAGAGGTCATGGTTACTGCATACCTCACAACTAAGAGGTCATTGTTACTGCAAACCTCACAACTAAGGGGTGGTTGTTACCGCATGGCTCACAACTAAGAGGTCATTGTTACCGGAAACTTCACAACTAAGAGGTCATTGTAACCGTAAACATCAATACTAAGAGGTCATTGTTACCGCAGACATCAAAACTAAGAGGTTATTGTTACAGCCATCCTTACAACTACGAGCACAACAGGAAAAAAAGTTGGATTTGTAAGTATTTCCGTGAAGCTTGAATAATTCTTATATATTTCCTGTAATTTCCGGTACCTTTGGTATTATATGAAATTATAAAGGACTATTTAGAAATTCATGTTTGAGACTTCACTCAGAATGATGATTTCTGAGATTTTTTTCAAAATCATATTTTTTGTGACTTTTCTTAAAATTATAATTCCTGAGACTTCACTCAAAATTATATTTTTTGAGACTTCACTGAAAATTATATTTTCTGAGACCACTCAAAATTATATTTTTTTCTGAGACTTCATTCAAAATTATATTTTTTGAGACCACTTAGAATTATTTTTTCTGAGACTTCACTCAAAATTATTTTCTGAGACCCTCAAAATTATAGTTTGCATACTTTTATGTCATTTTTTTTTTTTTTTTTTTTTTTACAAATTAATGTCCTTTTACAATATCGATTTACATATATATATATATATATATATATATATATATATATATATATATATATATATATATATATATATATATATATATATGAATACTAGATTTTTAGGTGGGCAAATTTAGCTTACCATAATCAGTTTATTGAATAGATAATACATATACATGGACGCTAGATATTATAGAAGAAAGGTTTTAACACGATATCAACTATTACAATAAAATGAAGCTTTACGGTCTCCAATTTTCAAGACTATAAATGTTTAATCTATTGTACTGCTAAATCGTATATCTTAAATGTATCGTAAATTCATACGATATATTCCTGCACTAGATTATATAACGAATGACAAGTAAGTTTTCTGCATTCTTTTTGAAGTTACGTATTGTTACCTTAATTCGTTGTTCTTCTCTGCTGTTTGTAGGATAGTTAGACTATATTGAGTAATATTATGTGTTTGATAATTCAGTGACAACCATGGTATACATATTTTATTGATATTCCAAGTATTTTTTTTTTTAAATGCGTGCTGTGATTTTATGTGGAAACTATCCGGTATAATCTCAAGGAAAGATTGTTTTCAATAACAATGAAGCGAAACATCCGATTAGGAATTTTGGGAAAACATTTAAAGAAGAATTTTTTTTTTTCTCTCTCTCTCTCTCTCTCTCTCTCTCTCTCTCTCTCTCTCTCTCTCTCTCTCTCTCTCTCTCTCTCAAAAAGAGCTGTTGCTCAGGCACTAAAATGCTTGGTGTGTATACAAGAATTATCACCTGGAATTAACTTACCTTGGTATCATTGATTGATGGATTTTCCTATTTATAGCTAATGCGATGATGAAAATATATTTAATATTGTCTGAGTAGTTTAGCCATTAATGTTTTTACTCTTTTGTTATAATCAAGTTAACGTAAAACAAAATTATGTAAGGAAAACCTAATTTTATGAATTATATTAGTTTTTATGAATGGCCTGAAAAGGAAGTCGAGGTTACTGACCAACACCGTATCATCCCAAAATGAGCAAACGTACAGCAGCCTCTCAGGCCTTTAATTGCCTTACCCTGAATGCCATTGCTAAGATAAGCAATATCAGAATGAGCAGATTCAAGGCCAATCTAATCAATGATTTGAAATTAAAGCATTGCCACTATATATTAAAGAGCAATTGTCTGGCTATATATATATATATATATATATATATATATATATATATATATATATATATATATATGTGTGTGTGTGTGTGTGTGTGTGTGTGTATTTGCGTGCGTAAAAATCAAAGGGAAACGTGATGTTCAGATGCAAAAGAACCACGGGGAAAATGATAATAGGAAATTAAGATTAAGTCCTGACTAGTTTCGTATTAGACAGGACTTAATCTTATATTTCATATTTCCATGGTCCCTGTGGTTCTTTTGTGCGTGTGTGTGTATATATATATATATATATATATATATATATATATATATATATATATATATATATATATATATATATATCCGGTTTCTATCAGTTGTCTGTCCCTCGGTTACTGGAGAGGGAGCTGGGTTACTTCTGTATATATCTAACTTTTTAGCCGCAATTTTTGACGGGACTCGTACACTAGTATATACTAAGATGTTACCTGTATAATGTGTAATATGGAGCATTTTTCTTCATATGATGATAAGATATCCGGAAATAAATTCCAACGACATTGTAAGTGTATTCAGAGGAATTATATTAATGTCTAACACGATAACGGACAGGTGAGAAGGTATTTGGTTTTTCTGCTTTGGCTGTGTGGCATACCCAGGGGGGAAATGCTGACGCCTTCTAACATCGACTGACACCTAGGTGAGGACAATGGGGTTTCTGTTTCACATGAGACAATTGACATCGTTTCGAAATAAAATCACTTTCCCGTCGACAACAAAACCGAATATTAGTCTTTGGAATATTCCGGACCCTAGGTTGTTTTTCACAAGCATATAACTTGGAACTCTCTTAATAGTGTTTTGTCACAAAGGAAATAATGAAAAAGAATCAATGGTTATTACTTCCGTCAATGAAGTTGGAAGGAGGTTATGTTTTACTCCCTGATTGTGTGTTTATGCGTTTGTGTTTGTTTGTAAACAGCTTCCTGGCCACTATTTTAATCGTAATGAAACTTGCAAGGATTAACTGTTATGTAAAGAGTGAGTGTTTGAAAATCCATGCCAATTAATACATGGTAAAGTCAAAGGTGAAGGTCAAGGTCGTGAAATAAACTGATAAACTGTCGCAGCGGAAGTCTGCTCTCTACTGATTGCCTCTCCAGTTAAATGTGTTGAAGGAGAGCAATAAGACATATTGTGTAGATGGAAGAGAGGCCAATAAATAATAAAGGTTATCTAAGAATTCAAGGAAACCTGATATCCATAAAAAGCATGGTAGTACAAGATCAAGCGTAAGCCAAGTTGACAAGAAAATGGTTAAAAGTTCCAGGGAAAAAAAAAAACACCACAGGAAGACCAAAATAAGGTGTACTGTAACAAAATGATAAAAGAACTAGAGAAATAGATTATAGAAATTGATAGAACACACTCAAGAAAAAATATTTATTTACGTAAATGTATGACGCCGTTTAGCGCTATGGAAATTCTTGCATTTAATTTTCGTGACCTGATCTATTCAAAATTTAATAATAAAGGAACCAAGGATACTATCCATCTTGGCTGCTATATTATTCAATTTTATTCGGCGTATTAATTAGAAGCTTCCTTGCTATCGGCTTGTTACAGCAAATGTACCAGGAAATTGGGGTTTTAAGTTGTTCCTCCTCAAGGGTGCACTCATATGTGCCTTCTCGGCCATGAAGGAATTTACAAGAGCCAGCATTCATTCAGTCAGGTACTTGTAATTATATATATTTATTTGATAAATCTGATAACACCCACCGTATTTGAGGCTGTACAAGTTCAGATATGCGTTGTAATGCAATTCAGTGGCAGCCATCTTGGTATTCAGAATGGCCGCCTTGCAATCAAAATGAAAGCTGGCCCCAATAGCATGCTCTTTGCACGAAAATTCTGAACTCTAGGTTTCTTTTTATCTTATATATACCTAAAAAGTAAAAAATTTGGGTCCACTATTTTGATATTCAAGATGGCCGCTTTCCCCGGAACAAATTTTGGGCAACCTTTCCATTCCATGATTTTCATGCCCCAACTATGGCAAGTTTCAGAATGTTATCTCAATTTGAAAGATTGACATCTGCATTAAGATTTTTCCACCTTTTACACCCACCGTATTTGAGGATGCACAAGTTCAGATATGCGTTGTAATGCAGTTTAATGGCAGCCATCTTGGTATTCAAAATGGCCGCCATGCAATCTAAATAAAAGTTCTAACAATATTTTTGTTAGCCCCAATACCATGTTCTTTGCACCAAAAATCTGAACTCTTTATGTGTTTTTTCAGCTGAGATATACATAAAAAGTAAAAAATTTGAGTCCACCATTTTAATATCCAAGATGGCCGTTTTCCCCGGACTAAATTTTGGGCAACCTTTCCATTCCATTATTTTCATACTCTTAATGAATAACTATGGCAAGTTTCAGAATGTTATCTCAATTTGAAAGATTGACATCTTTATTAAGATTTTTCTACCTTTTACACCCACCGTATTTGAGGATGCACAAGTTCAGATATGCGTTGTAATACAATTTAATAGCAGCCATCTTGGTATTCAAAATGACCGCTATGCAATCAAAAAGAAAGTTATACCAATATGTTTGTTGGCCCCAATACCATATTCTTTGCACAAAAAATCTGAACTGCAGGTGTCTTTTCAGCTGAGATGTACAGTACATACAAAGTGAAAAAATTGGGTTCCATCATTTTGTTATCCACGATGTCTCTTTCCCCGGGCCAAATTTTGGGCAACCTTTCCATTCCATGATTTTCATGCCCCAATGAATAACTATTGCAAGTTTCTGAATGTTATGGCAATTTGAAGGATTGCTAATAAAATTTGCTGAACACCAAAAAGGTCATTCTTCTTCATTAACTTGTTATAACGCCAGGTAGCTTACAGTTAGTCAGCATTTACCAAATTGTTTACTTTATCTACAGCAAAAATGAATAAGAAAAAAATAGAACAATTTCCCCTACCGAGTAGTATTCACGCTAGCTACCATCAACTGATGCCAGCTTATTTTTAACACGAGCAGAATTGCTTCCCTACCCTCATACCTTATGTCAATTACCTTGCAATTTTAACCCTGGTTCCATAGATACTTGTTTTCCCGTCAAATTTCGTTAATATCTTTAAAAGTGAATATAATTTTAATTATATCTTATATCTTTTATCTGTTTGCCTAAACAATTGCAAAAGTGTTAATTACAGTGTCAAGTAATTAGATAAATTGATTCGATAAATTACGTATAGCACATTCGGTTGATATCACTTTATCTGCCCTTACTTACAGCGTTGAATATCTACAGTAATTATCTGACATTGCAAGCGCATAAACTTTTATTGGTAGCAATACTGTTAATGTTATACGGATGGCAAAGAGGGCATTAGCGATAATGTCAGTGTTATGTGATGAGATAATTAATCCTATTTCAAATGTTTAGTTTAGTTTTTCAGTACTAATACTCCATGAAACTTATTGGGTGATTATAGTTTACGTGGGTACAGATATTAGATATATCTTTTTTCCTTGCAATGTTGACATGTTTCTTGAAAGGTTAATTCTTATGTTTCTATGTTTGATTTATTAACACAAGAATAAGTATAAGGCATCTTGTATTTTGTATATATAATTTAAATTTTTAAAGTAAGTAATTACGCAATATATAAATAACTTATTATATTCTTCCTATTATATCCATTTTAGTGTCCTTGATTTGGGTAGTCCTTAAGTAGTCAAAAGGGTTTTCTTGAATTTATAAAGGTTTGCGATGAATTCTTTACAAACGCAAATACCTTATGAATATCTACGGGAACCTAACAGATTTAGTCCAAGAAAAGTATAATTCGACCTGTTTAGACAAGGGTATTCATAAGTTTTGTCTAGTCTTTAGACAGAAAAATCTTAAATGCAGATATCAAAATGAAAGCTATTTTCATTGATGAAAGTAATGGGGTCAGGCACGTAATCCACAACAAATGCTCTTGAATTACTTTACTTTCAACAGCAACAACAACAACAACGAATAAAGCAATGTCTAGTCCATTGCAGGACAAAGGCCTCAAACATGTCTGGGGTTTGGCCATTTTCATCACCACGCTGGGCACTGAGGATTGGTGAAGTGGAAGATTTTGCTATGATCACTCACAGCAAACCAACCTAATATGGATGGTACTGACTAGTACAGCTCTGCTAATCATAGCAATTAACAAAACCTTTCACCACGTTAAGGTATCCCCACTTTCAACCTCCCTCATCTACCTGGTAAAAGGTCAAGATTGAAGGGGTCGACTCGAGGTGATTTTCATATGAACTAATCTCAGCATAGGCCTATATGGGCGAAAGGCGCCACGTCAATTTCTCAGGATTTATAAGTCGAGTTATTAATTTTTAATCTATTTTTAACTCGATGCTGAATGCCTATATATATATATATATATATATATATATATATATATATATATATATATATATATATATATATATATATATATATATACTGTATATATATACATATATATATATATATATATATATATATATATGTGTGTGTGTGTGTGTGTGTGTTAGTGTGCGTGTTTTATATATATATAATATACAGTATATATATATATATATATATATATATATATATATATATATATATATATATATATCCAAATAATTAAAAAATATTATTATTTTTTAACATACCCTTCAGTAACTCACTCAAGAACTAATAAAGTTATCACAATGTTATTTGAAAAAAAAGATAAAATACTATCGATCAGATTTGGTACTGGGAATTACAGTGATTGCGTAATGAAAAAATTCACATACAAGGCCTATTTATGTATAATAAACTGAATAGCTAAGAGTGAGAAAACATGTAGTCTACTGGTGGGAAATCATAAAGAGAGAGAGAGAGAGAGAGAGAGAGAGAGAGAGAGAGAGAGAGAGAGAGAGAAACAGAGACAGACAGACAGACAGACAGAGAGAGAGAGAGAAATGATATTCCATTTTATTTGTACAGTGCTTTAAAATTTCAGATGTTGGAGAGAGAGAGAGAGAGAGAGAGAGAGAGAGAGAGAGAGAGAGAGAGAGAGAGAGAGAGAGAGGAAGAGAGAGAGAAAATCAAGCAATCATTTCAACATCTGAAATTTTAAAGCATTGTACAAATATCATGGAATATCATTTCTCTCTATCTCTCTCTCTCTCTCTCTCTCTCTCTCTCTCTCTCTCTCTCTCTCTCTCTCTCTCTCAAAAGTAAATACGGAAGCACGGAACCTGGGCCATTAACAGCATCGAGTTCGAGATATGTTCCGATGAATTTATACTGGGCCATTAACAGCATCGAGTTCGAGATATGTTCCGATGAATTTATACTGTTTGCTTTCGCATTATCCCGTTAGTTAAATTTAATCTCCGCTTATAGCTTCCTTTTACGATACAATGTTCGCTTTCATATACTGTATTGCTAATCGATGTAACAGCACATTCGCATTAGATTCAGAGAATAAAATGAAGGTAGTGAAAAGAAAATTAGAATACCTTGTTGGTTAGTATGAATTGGGAGTAATGAACTTAGTTTTTGGGGGAGATTGCTTCTCTCTCTCTCTCTCTCTCTCTCTCTCTCTCCTCTCTCTCTCTCTCTCTCTCTCTCTCTCTCTCTCTCTCTCTCTCTCCTTAAATGACCATACTGCGCGTCAGGTAAGTTTCAAAGAAATTATTGATTAAATGGTTTTCATAGTTCGATGCTCAAGGTAAAATAATTTCTACTTGTTAAACGCATAATCAGCATGACACACTTAATTTATTATTATTATTAATATAATTGCTGTTCCAGGTGTTGAGGTGCTAGTGATGGGAGATGAGAATGAGAGAGAGATTTCAATAGAGGAAGTGTGGAGAGCACTAGATGAAACGAGAGTAGGAAAAGCATCTGGTATGGATGGTGTGAAAGCTGAGATGTTGAAGGAAGGGGGTGTGACTGTACTTGAATGGTTGGTGAGATTGTTTAATATGTGTTTTGTGTTGTCAATGGTACCAGTAGATTGGGTTTGTGCGTGTATTGTACCACTATATAAGGGTAAGGGAGATGTGCATGAGTGTTGTAATTCAAGAGGTATTAGTTTGTTGAGTGTAGTTGGAAAAGTGTATGGTAGAGTAATGATTAATAGGATTAAGGATAAAACAGAGAATGCAATCTTGGAAGTACAGGGTGGTTTTAGAAGAGGTAGGGGTTGTATGAATCAGATTTTTACAGTTAGGCAGATATGCGAGAAATATTTAGCAAAAAGTAAGGAGGTGTATGTTGCGTTTATGGATCTGGAGAAAGCATATGATAAAGTTGATAGGGAAGCAATGTGGAATGTGATGTGGTTATATGGAGTTGGTGGAAGGTTGTTGCAAGCAGTGAAAAGTTTCTACAAAGGAAGTAAAGCATGTGTTAGAATAGGAAATGAAGTGAGCGATTGGTTTCCGGTGAGAGTGGGGCTGAGACAGGGATGTGTGATGTCGCCGTGGTTGTTTAACTTGTATGTTGATGGAGTGGTGAGAGAGGTGAATGCTCGAGTGCTTGGACGAGGATTAAGACTGGTACACGAAAATGATCATGAATGGGAGGTAAATCAGCTGTTGTTTGCGGATGATACTGTACTGGTAGCAGACACAGAAGAGAAGCTTGACCGACTAGTGACAGAATTTGGAAGGTGTGTGAGAGAAGGAAGTTGAGAGTTAATGTGGGTAAGAGTAAGGTTATGAGATGTACGAGAAGGGAAGGTGGTGCAAGGTTGAATGTCATGTTGAATGGAGAGTTACTTGAGAAGGTGGATCAGTTTAAGTACTTGGGGTCTGTTGTTGCAGCAAATGGTGGAGTGGAAGCAGATGTACGTCAGAGAGTGAATGAAGGATGCAAAGTGTTGGGGGCA
>NC_090752.1:12128382-12135882 GCF_036898095.1 Palaemon carinicauda
AGAGAGAGAGAGAGAGAGAGAGAGAGAGAGAGAGAGAGAGAGAGAGAGAGAGAGAGATACTATAGAAAAAAATATTTTTGAATATTATCTTTCCAATTTTTGGGGGGAATATATCCTCACCAGGCGGTTTTTTCATTTTTTTTTAAAACCCAGTTTCTTTATGATTGAAAAATATTTATGTAGATTATTACTTTTAAAATTATTGTTTTCCACTAAAATTGCCTTCTTTTGTTCTTGATATCTGAAGTAACGTTTATCAGCAAATCTTTGATGATAAGAATTTTTACTCTAATTTAATTAGGTTATTTATATTCTAGAATTAATTATTAATTCTTTAATCTTTAGTAAGATTTAATTTTTTTTCAATATCATGTTTATTTGTCTTTTTAGAATTCTATTAATAGATAGGTGAATGCCTCATTGCAATGACTGAATGGTACCCTTGATAGTGAGGCACTTATTGACCGAATGCCCTACTTTTAGCACCTCAAGAAATAGATATCTGTTTGAGGCTCGAGGTGAGGATGGCAGGTTCATCCTTGCCAAGATTCTTGGGCAGGATGTGTTGTAATATGATAGCCCTATGTCTAGATTTATTTCAGAAGCAGGTATTCTGAAAGTTATATAAGTTTTATAAGGACATCTTTTCTTTTATTGGTTCTCGTTTAATTTTCTTTTATTCTTTATATATAAGAAATATCGGCGTCAATGACCTTAAATGTCAGAATACCAGAAAACTCGCAATCAATCAATCGATACATAAATGTACTGTTGTGCCTTAAGGTCATTAGTATCATAGAAGAATACAATCTTGAAAGGATAGAATCAGATAAAAAACTAGAAAGCGTAGATGGTACTTATTTATTTAAGAAAAAATACAGTAAATAAACTGCATACACCACACATGAAAAATTTCCCCTTAATTAAAAAAAACTACGCTTATTATTAGAGGTCTATTTTAGAGTATACAGTTAATATGTCATTTATGCATTTTTAGATTTTCGAAATCAAAAGAAATTATTATTTTTCCTGTGATCATACTAAGTCGACCCAATCAATGCTTTGATTGTGCATGACCTCGTATTTTCCTTAAAAGAAACTCTATGGTGACGTCGATCTCCTTTTTGTAGGTTGACAACTTCCCATGTCATTCAGTTGGATGCTCGGCAGCTTTAGCATAGAATTCAGCAAACTATCCTGTAAGTATTTAAACCAATCAGCATAACACTTACTGATCAAGGAATAAGCAGCTATTTTCATGCATGCTTCCTTAAAGGTTATCTGTTTACAGAATGCACAAAAATTTTACCATTTTGCTTTCTGTATATCTCACTCATGTATGAATGTGTGTACATAACCCTATATATGTATTTATATATAAACTGTGTATTAATGTGTGTTTATATATATATAATATATATATATATATATATATATATATATATATATATATATATATATATATATATATATATATATAGATATATATGTAATTTTATGTGATACATATACACACATATACGGTATATTCATACATTATATATATACACACACACACATATATATATATATATATATATATATATATATATATATATATATTTACATATGTATGTATATAATTTTGTGTGCTTGTTTTTTGTATGATCACACATATATACAGTATACACACACACACACACACACACTATATATATATATATATATATATATATATATATATATATATATATACATACATATACACACACAAATCTGATTTACCTACACGATTGATTTTGGACGACTTTCCAACGTTCCATACTTCATTTTACAAAGCAATCCATTCGGATATTTCCCAAGCGAATAAAATCTGCAAGTATGTATGTTATTCGTGCTCTGAATAGTTCCAGCGAAACCCGGAGATTTCACGAAAAACGACCCCCTTTACTTTCTCTGTCGTTAATTTTGCAATTGGAGTCTTGTCTCTTTGTGGGCTTCCGAGATACAGGCAAAGGGCATCCTTATTGTTTAGGTGGATTTTACCATATGATCAGTTTTTTTTTTTTTTTAATTTGTAGGTTTCTCTGTTTAATTTAGTTATCGTGTAATGTGTTTCAAGCATTTATTTTCGAATCAACCATATGTTTTTATACCTGTGTAGTATTTACACACTTGCACACACAGACATAAATATATATATATATATATATATATATATATATATATATATATATATATATATATATATACACACATATTTATAAATATATATATATATATATATATATATATATATATATATATATATACACACATATATTTATAAATATATATATATATATATATATATATATATATATATATATATATAACTATATATGTATATTATATATATATATATATATATATATATATATTTTATATATATATATATATATATATATATATATATATATATATATATATATATATATATATATATATATATATGATCTAATGTTAAGACGGGTCATTGTAAGCTCAGTTTCCACTCGGTTCAAATCCTTTTGCCGACCAGAAGCTATTATCATAAAGTTAATTCCCCCTTGGGTCTCTGATCCCGAGGCAGTGTGAATTCGATATTAAGAGCTATTTATGGCTTATATGAAATGTAAAATCAGGAGTAAATGTGATAATTTATATATATATATATATATATATATACACACACACACGTGTGCGCGCAGACACACTCACACATACACACACAAACACCACTTAGTTTTAGTCTTTTAGTCACAATATAATTGTTTGTCATGAGGTTTCCTTACGCGACCAGAATGCTCACAATAATAGCTCTATTTATGCGTATAAATATTCATATTGTATGCCAAAGAACTCTTACTTGATACACGGAGTATCCACATCAGAGAGTGAGTGATGGAATGGGGTGATGAAATATTTTTGGGAATGTAGGGCACACGGCTAAAGGCTTCCCTATCTCCCCCTGAAAGGTCATGGACTTCACACGATCGTGGTTTTGTATTCTTGGGTAAGGGTTAGATGGCTAGGAAGGGTAAGGCTGCTTAATATAAGCTCCCATGTCTAAGGAAAGTTTGGTTGGTTCCTTTACGTTACTGAATTTAGAGGTTCATGTTTTGAGATGGAAGGACTTCGCTTTTAGGGACATGGGTTTGAGAAGGAACCTAATAAGAGCAAGCCATGGGTTTTTAGATCCTAAGTACGAAAAACACTGCCCATTAAAATCTGCACTACGAATAACTACAAGGAAAACTATGTAAGATCACAAAGGTTTCAAATAGCAAGTTAAGAGTGTTTCAAAGTCTAAGCTCAATATGAACACCAATAGCAACAAAGCGAAGAGCATGGAATGTGTATAGAACTGAAAAACATGATACATTTTAGACTAGGAGCATCACTAAAGTTGCAAGGAAGTTGTTGCATTAACAGCCGAAATTATACTTGGCCAACAGGGTTTAGGTGAACAGGTGTCAAGATGTGACAGGTGGTGACAAGGACGCTTACGGCAAAAGGCTAGTAGGACAGAGGCCACGAACATTTGAAATTGAATATCGAAAGTGTTCAAGTCCCTTAATGCTCCCTTGTAGCTGTCAGTTTATAACCCTTCCGTAGAGGTTGGAAAATCACTGCTATTCGTGAAGGGTTTTAAACCTTAATGGTGACCTACTCATTGCGCCTATACTGTATTTTACTTTGTTTGCACACTTTGATTATTATTTGCTCAGCTATGGTAAGCACGGAGTTAATAAGATGCTAAATGTAGTAGAAAAACAAAAACCTTTAATACATAATAAATGAAGATTTAAAACCTGCCTTACGTAAATACGTAGAGATTACAACTAAAATAAATTGTTTTAAGATCAATTCACCCCTTGGCTTGTTTTATAAAGGTGAAACCCTTTTATAGATGCAGACATATAGGGGAAGGGAGAGTATTTCGTGTGTAATATAATAGAAGGGATTTGTTTACAACACTACGCTCTCCATATACTGCCAAATTATACAAAGCTATTGTTTTCCTCTGTTACTTTTTCATAATTTGAGACAATTAGCCACATGTCTCAAATAGTGACACTTTTGAGTAATTACTCCATTTTTAATTTAGAATATATTTTGAATATATATCAAATATACGCTGGCATCACGAACTTCGTTTACTTTTGTTGACGATGTCAGTTCCAGGTCGTTTAGTGAGGAAACCAAGCTAGTTTTTTTATAATTCTATAGTTTTTTTTTTTATAATTTTAACTTGTTTTTAATGTGGCGAATTGTTTTAAATTATGAAAAAGTAATAGAGGAAAACAATAGCTTTGCATAATTTGGCAGTAAATGGAGAGCGTGGTCTTGTAAACAATACATAATAGAATACATACTGACCTTAGGTTGCACTAGCTAATTTTAAGAAAGATGAAAATTTATAATTGGAAGGACTAGTAAAATAATAACAACGGTAATGATAATAATACTAATTTTCTATGCAAGGCTTGAGTTTATAATAAGAGTATAATAGAATAACAACAAAAATGGTAATGATAATAGCAAATGTATAAAGTCTGAAATACGAATTTTAATATCCCCAACACTATCCACGAGTCGTGAAACATTTTCCTCAATAATGATTGCAATATTATTAATAAAAAACAGACATAGATACAGGCATAGCCCTCTGTATTCCGTTCAGATGCAGCCTCCCTGTATTGAATCCTATAGAGAGAAATAATTTGAAGGAAAACCTCCAACGATGATTGAGAGGGAGAGGGATCAGGAATCCTCTATGAACTGAATGGGAAGAAAATTGAAAACCAAAGAATTTTTTTTTTCTATTTTTTCTTTTTCCTTTGGCTTTTATTTTCTAGGGTTTCGTTCTGCTGTATTTTTCCTGGTGTGTTCCATAATTAGTTCCCAAAATGAAGTCCGGTCCCAGCTGCAATAAAATTGGTAAGACGTTTTTTGTGGTTTAGATAGTCAAGTCGATAGATATATTTGGGTGGGGAAGGGGTTAGATTGAGAGAGATATTGATATCGATATTGATATCTTTATTGGCCTTCGTTACAATAAAAATGTGTTATAAACATTAGTAGTACAGCTCAAGTCCATTAAGCATTGGACTAGATTTAGTTTACATAGAATTAAGGACATGCAAGTGTTATGGCTTAGTTGAAGACATACTCACAAATACAAATACATGTACAGTACATACAGACCTGAATATGTACATACATAAACACATACGTACAATATGTATACATACACATACTCACACATCCTAGTATGCATATACAAATGCATATATTATTATTATTATTAAATGCTAAGCTACAACCCTAGTTGGAATAGCAGGATGCTATAACGCCAGGGGCCCCAACAGGGAAAATAGCCCAGTGAGGAAAGGGAACAAGGAAAAATAAAATATTCTAAGAACAGTAACAACATTAAAATAAATATTTCCGATATAAACTACAAAAAGTTTAACAAAACAAGAGGAAGAGAAATTAGAATAGTGTGCCCGAGTGTACCCTCAAGCAAGGGAACTCTAACCCAAGACTGTGGAAGACCATGGTACAGAGGCTATGGTACTACCCAAGACTAGAGAACAATGGTTTGATTTTGGAGTGTCCTTCTCCTAGAAGAGCTGCCTACCATAGCTAAAGATTGTCTTCTACCCTATCCAAGAGGAAAGTAACCACTGAACAATTACAGTGCAGTAGTTAACCCCTTGGGTGAAGAAGAATTGTTTGGTAATCTCAGTGTTGTGAGGTGTATGAGGACAGAGGAGAATCTGTAAAGAATAGGCCAGACTATTCGATGTCTGTGTAGGCAAATGGAAAGAACTGTAACCAGAGAGAAGGATCCAATGTAGTACTGTCTGGCCAGTCAAAGGACCCCACAACTCCCTAGCGGTAGTATCTCAACATGCGGCTGGTGGCCTGGCCAACCTACTACAAATATAAGCGTTCATAGAAACACACAAATACACATACATACACAAATACATATGCAATGATAATTGTAAAAAAAAAGATAATAGTAATAGTAATATTGATATGTATGACTATTGATCATAGATTTACAATAACGAAGATTTAATTTGGCCTTTAAATACAGTCATAGAAGTGAGTGATTTGATATCCTGTGGGAGGTTGTTCCAGTGTGTAATGCCCTGCACACTCACACTGCGCTAAGCCTGGTCAGTGCGACAGTACAGTACTCATAGGTCATGAGGTCGTCTTGTGTCAATCTTATATGGCAGTGGATAGAATATGTTGATGGGATACACATGTAATGCTTTAAACACAAATACATAAGTCTTTAGTGATATAAGATCTGGTAATTTGAGCAGCTTGTAGTCACACAAGGGAGGGTTGGTATGCTCATATTTTGATTTGTATGACATTTCCCTAATAACTTTTATTTGTGCAACAAACAATTGGTCTATAAGAGTTTTGAATGCTCCTCCCTAAACTGCTGAACATTACTGGATATACAGTAGAGTAATTTAGAAGTTCTAGGGAATCTTTAGTTACATTATTTCTAATTCTATATATGACACCTTTGACTTGAGATATTCTAATATAAGCTTGCTGTACGTGAGCTTTCCAAGTTAGTTTTTCGTCAATTATTACACCCAGGAATTTGATGTGGTTGACTAGACTCAATGAATTATTATTGTACATCAATATTATTTTGAATTGAATATATGGAACTAGATAGCATATAGAATATCTTTGAAATATTCAGCGTTAATTTGTTGGCTCCAATCCAACTTGATACATTTATTAGTTCTTTATTTAGAATTATTATATCTTTAATGCTGTGACATTGTACATATATTGCGGTATCATCTGCAAACAACTAAA
Organism: Palaemon carinicauda; assembly: GCF_036898095.1. NCBI lineage: Eukaryota > Metazoa > Arthropoda > Malacostraca > Decapoda > Palaemonidae > Palaemon > Palaemon carinicauda. The sequence goes on from NC_090752.1 coordinate 12,135,244, forward strand.
ACTTTAATTTAATACTTGTGTGCATTATATCATTGACATATTAAAAAGAGGTTTGGTTCCAAAATAGACCCTTATGGAACACCGCACTTGACCGTACTGTAGGAAGATTCGTTATTGTATATTGTAAATAGTGTTCTGGAGAGCAAATAGCTTTCTAAAAATTTATGAGCTTTTCCATGTATGCCATATATGTTTAGTTTATGCAGCAAAATATAATGGGATATGGTATCAAAAGCCTTGCTCAGGTCACAAAACACTGTTATTTGATTACTTTTCTTATCTAATGTGCCATGAATACTTTGGCAAAGTTGGCGAATAACTAGTTCAGTGGAGTAATTGGATCTAAAGCCATACTGACAGTCAGTTAAGAGTGAAAATTTTGCAAAGTAGTCAGTCAGTCAAATGACAACTAATTTTTCAAATATTTTACAAATGCTTGAAAGGATAGAGACCAGCCTATAATTATTATAATTAGATTTTTCACCTTTCTTAAATGTTGGCATCGCTTTTTCTACTTGGAATTATTTAGGAAAAATGCCCTCTGTAAAACATTTATGAACTCTGAAGATGGAGAAATTTCATTAGTACATTCCTAACTATTTTTATATTGATGTTATCAAACTCGGGAGACCTAACTTT
>NC_090752.1:12142898-12150398 GCF_036898095.1 Palaemon carinicauda
AGCTGTGAATTGAGAGTGAAAGGACTTAAGTCTCTCTCTCTCTCTCTCTCTCTCTCTCTCTCTCTCTCTCTCTCCTCTCTCTCTCTAAAATTAACAGCTTGTTGGTTAGTAACTGAGTGTGAATTGAGAGTGAAGACTTAAGTCTCTCTCTCTCTCTCTCTCTCTCTCTCTCTCTCTCTCTCTCTCTCTCTCAAATTAACAGCTTGTTGGTTAGTAACTGAGTTGTGAATTGAGAGTGAAGAGCTTAAGTCTCTCTCTCTCTCTCTCTCTCTCTCTCTCTCTCTCTCTCTCTCTCTCTCAAATTAATAGCTTGTCGGTTAGTAACTGAGTTTGAATTGAGAGTGAAGAGCTTAAGTCTCTCTCTCTCTCTCTCTCTCTCTCTCTCTCTCTCTCTCAAATTAATAGCTTGTCGGTTAGTAACTGAGTTGTGAATTGAGGGTGAAGAGCTTAAGTCTCTCTCTCTCTCTCTCTTCTCTCTCTCTCTCTCTCTCTCTCTCTCTCTCTCTCTCTTTCTCTCTCTCTCTTTCAAATTAATAGCTTGCCGGTTAGTAACTGAGTTGTGAATTGAGAGTGAAGAGCTTAAGTCTCTCTCTCTCTCTCTCTCTCTCTCTCTCTCTCTCTCTCTCTCTCTCTCTCTCTCTCTCTCAAATTAATAGCTTGTTGGTTAGTAACTAAGCTGTGAATTGAGAGTGAAGAACTCAAGTCTCTCTCTCTCTCTCTCTCTCTCTCTCTCTCTCTCTCTCTCTCTCTCTCTCTCTCTCTCTCTCTCTCTCTCTCTCTCTAGTCAAATTCAGGAAAATGTGAATGAATCCTTTATAGCAACACAATGTGAATGATTTTCGTAATTACTTTGCATATGAAAATCAAATAAAGGAAAAGGGGGAATTTACTCAAATATCTAATGATGAGCTAAAATTGTACGAAGAAATTATCTTAAATTTTGTTTGTATTTATTAAGTTTTAAAGGAGAATTTAAAAGCTAAAAACGTGTATATATAAGTGCAAAGTATGACCTTGTTAAAATAACAACCTTAAGAAAAAACCTGAATACATGTAATTTGAAAATAGATAAATCAAATTGTTTTTTAAACCTAAAAAATTTAGATATAAAGGGCAAAGTATGACCCTGTTAAATAACAACTTAAAGAGAAAACTCAATATTTACGGTATGGAATTTGAAAATAGATAAAACAACTCAAGTTTTGAAACGTAAGCCGTTGACGGGTAGTGACGTAACTCAGCTTCAGGGGACAATGAAACGAGAGAGAGAGAGAGAGAGAGAAGAGAAGAGAGAGAGAAGAGAGAGAGAGAGAGAGAGAGAAGAGAGAGAGAGAGAGAGGGGGGGGGGGGGGTGGCAGTGGATGGGCAACTGAATAGAGTATCGTTACCCAGATTTACTATTAATTTTTTTTCTCGTATTCAACATGAAAATTCAATATCGGGTTAATGCTGATGATGTGTCCTTCAAATCTGTAGGGCAGAGGGAAATTGTTGCAAAAGCAAAAAATGATAGGTTTTTCTCACTTCAAAATCACGAGGCAAATTTAGTATACCTTTTACTCATTTTGGATAAAATTTAGTAATATCTTTTTATTAATTTGGGATAAAAATTTAGTATACCTTTTACTAATTTTGGATAAAATTTAGTATACCTTTTACTAATTTGGGATAAAATTTAGTATACCTTTTACTCATTTTGGATAAAATTTAGTATATATCTTTTATTAATTTGGGATAAAATTTTAGTATAGCCTTTTACTAATTTGGGATAAAATTTAGTATACCTTTTACTAATTTGGGATAAAAATTTAGTATACCTTTTACTAATTTTTGGATAAAATTTAGTATACCTATTTACTCATTTTGGATAAAATTTAGTAATACCTTTTACTAATTTGGGATAAAATTTAGTATACCTTTTACTAATTTTGGATAAAAATTTAGTATACCTTTTACTAATTTGGGATAAAAATTTAGTATACCTTTTACTCATTTTGGATAAAATTTAAGTATATCTTTTTATTAATTTGGGATAAAATTTAGTATAACACTTTTACTAATTTTGGATAAAATTTAGTATACCTTTTACTAATTTGGGATAAAAATTTAGTATACCTTTTACTAATTTTGGATAAAATTTAGTATATCTTTTATTAATTTGGGATAAAAATTTAGTATACCTTTTACTAATTTTGGATAAAATTTAGTATACCTTTCACTAATTTTGGATAACTTGCGCGTTTGGGTACGGACCTTTTTTAATTAGATACAGTAAATTTTATTTGTACTGTGTACTAAAATTTCTTTGTATTAATTTGAACGAATAAGGGGATAAGATTTGTGCTACACTACATTGTATTTAGCAGAGGATTCTGTGTTGGAGCTATTTCTTCATGATATTTACATCCCACTAACGTCTCTTAAAGGTAATCGTTTTCAGGCCCAACAATTAAATAACCGTAGATTTGCAAATGAAAACTACTGCAAGATTATAAAAAAACACATTTGAAGAGGCTTCTTTATCCAACCTATGTTTGTAATAAACGCATCTTAGAACTGATAGTTTGCATTTTTTAGAATATGCCAAAATGGTCAATAATATTGATGTTATAATTTTTTTAAATAAAAAAAGCCGAGTCAAAGCCTACAAGGGATGCATCATATATTGTATGTGTCGGAGTATATTGATTGAAAAATTTAATGCTTAAAAACTGGGATTTATGGGAAGATTAAGTGATGTAAACTTCCTTTTAGTGCGAAGATTATTTACATTAGATCGAATATATTCTTGTGTGAAGATAAATAACGTTAGATGCTCTATTTATTTTTGTGGGAAGACAATTAACTTTCGAAGCTCGATTTTATTTTTAGTTTGGAAGACAATCAACATACGATTCTTGAATAATTTTAGAGGGAAGACAATTAGCAATCGAAACTCGATTTAGTTTGGAAGACAATCAACATAAGATTCTTGAATGTTTTTAGAGGGAAGACAATTAACAATCGAAACTCGATTTATTCAAGTTTGGAAGACAATCAACATAAGATTCTGGAATATTTTTAGAAGGAAGACAATTAACAATCGAAACTCGATTTATTTAAGTTTGGAAGACAATCAACATAAGATTCTGGAATATTTTTAGAAGGAAGACAATTAACAATCGAAACTCGATTTATTTAAGTTTGGAAGACAATCAACATAAGATTCTTGAATGTTTTTAGAGGGAAGACAATTAACAATCGAAACTCGATTTATTTAAGTTTGGAAGACAATCAACATAAGATTCTGGAATATTTTTAGAGGGAAGACAATTAACAATCGAAACTCGATTTATTTAAGTTTGGAAGACAATCAACATAAGATTCTGGAATATTTTTAGAGGAAGACAATTAACAATCGAAACTCGATTTATTTAAGTTTGGAAGACAATCAACATAAGATTCTGGAATATTTTTAGAGGGAAGACAATTAACAATCGAAACTCGATTTATTTAAGTTTGGAAGACAATCAACATAAGATTCTGGAATATTTTTAGAGGGAAGACAATTAACAATCGAAACTCGATTTATTTAAGTTTGGAAGACAATCAACATAAGATTCTGGAATATTTTTAGAGGGAAGACAATTAACAATCGAAACTCGATTTATTTAAGTTTGGAAGACAATCAACATAAGATTCTGGAATATTTTTAGAGGGAAGACAATTAACAATCGAAACTCGATTTATTTAAGTTTGGAAGACAATCAACATAAGATTCTGGAATATTTTTAGAGGGAAGACAATTAACAATCGAAACTCGATTTATTTAAGTTTGGAAGACAATCAACATAAGATTCTGGAATATTTTTAGAGGGAAGACAATTAACAATCGAAACTCGATTTATTTAAGTTTGGAAGACAATCAACATAAGATTCTGGAATATTTTTAGAAAGGAAGACAATTAACTTCCGAAGCTCGATTTATTTAAGTTTGGAAGACAATCAACATAAGATTCTGGAATATTTTTAGAAGGAAGACAATTAACTTCCGAAGCTCGATTTATTTAAGTTTGGAAGACAATCAACATAAGATTCTGGAATATTTTTAGAGGGAAGACAATTAACAATCGAAACTCGATTTATTTAAGTTTGGAAGACAATCAACATAAGATTCTTGAATAATTTTAGAGGGAAGACAATTAACAATCGAAACTCGATTTATTTAAGTTTGGAAGACAATCAACATAAGATTCTTGAATATTTTTAGAGGGAAGACAATTAACAATCGAAACTCGATTTATTTAAGTTTGGAAGACAATCAACATAAGATTCTGGAATATTTTTAGAAGGAAGACAATTAACAATCGAAACTCGATTTATTTAAGTTTGGAAGACAATCAACATAAGATTCTGGAATATTTTTAGAAGGGAAGACAATTAACAATCGAAACTCGATTTATTTAAGTTTGGAAGACAATCAACATAAGATTCTGGAATATTTTTAGAGGGAAGACAATTAACAATCGAAACTCGATTTATTTAAGTTTGGAAGACAATCAACATAAGATTCTGGAATATTTTTAGAGGGAAGACAATTAACAATCGAAACTCGATTTATTTAAGTTTGGAAGACAATCAACATAAGATTCTGGAATATTTTTAGAGGGAAGACAATTAACAATCGAAACTCGATTTATTTAAGTTTGGAAGACAATCAACATAAGATTCTGGAATATTTTTAGAGGGAAGACAATTAACAATCGAAACTCGATTTATTTAAGTTTGGAAGACAATCAACATAAGATTCTGGAATATTTTTAGAGGGAAGACAATTAACAATCGAAACTCGATTTATTTAAGTTTGGAAGACAATCAACATAAGATTCTGGAATATTTTTAGAGGGAAGACAATTAACAATCGAAACTCGATTTATTTAAGTTTGGAAGACAATCAACATAAGATTCTGGAATATTTTTAGAGGGAAGACAATTAACAATCGAAACTCGATTTATTTAAGTTTGGAAGACAATCAACATAAGATTCTGGAATATTTTTAGAGGGAAGACAATTAACAATCGAAACTCGATTTATTTAAGTTTGGAAGACAATCAACATAAGATTCTGGAATATTTTTAGAGGAAGACAATTAACAATCGAAACTCGATTTATTTAAGTTTGGAAGACAATCAACATAAGATTCTGGAATATTTTTAGAGGGAAGACAATTAACTTCCGAAGCTCGATTTATTTAAGTTTGGAAGACAATCAACATAAGATTCTGGAATATTTTTAGAGGGAAGACAATTAACTTCCGAAGCTCGATTTATTTAAGTTTGGAAGACAATCAACATAAGATTCTGGAATATTTTTAGAGGGAAGACAATTAACAATCGAAACTCGATTTATTTAAGTTTGGAAGACAATCAACATAAGATTCTGGAATATTTTTAGAGGGAAGACAATTAACAATCGAAACTCGATTTATTTAAGTTTGGAAGACAATCAACATAAGATTCTGGAATATTTTTAGAAGGAAGACAATTAACTTCCGAAGCTCGATTTATTTAAGTTTGGAAGACAATCAACATAAGATTCTGGAATATTTTTAGAAGGAAGACAATTAACTTCCGAAGCTCGATTTATTTAAGTTTGGAAGACAATCAACATAAGATTCTGGAATATTTTTAGAAGGAAGACAATTAACTTCCGAAGCTCGATTTATTTAAGTTTGGAAGACAATCAACATAAGATTCTGGAATATTTTTAGAAGGAAGACAATTAACTTCCGAAGCTCGATTTATTTAAGTTTGGAAGACAATCAACATAAGATTCTGGAATATTTTTAGAAGGAAGACAATTAACTTCCGAAGCTCGATTTATTTAAGTTTGGAAGACAATCAACATAAGATTCTGGAATATTTTTAGAAGGAAGACAATTAACTTCCGAAGCTCGATTTATTTAAGTTTGGAAGACAATCAACATAAGATTCTGGAATATTTTTAGAAGGAAGACAATTAACTTCCGAAGCTCGATTTATTTAAGTTTGGAAGACAATCAACATAAGATTCTGGAATATTTTTAGAAGGAAGACAATTAACTTCCGAAGCTCGATTTATTTAAGTTTGGAAGACAATCAACATAAGATTCTGGAATATTTTTAGAAGGAAGACAATTAACTTCCGAAGCTCGATTTATTTAAGTTTGGAAGACAATCAACATAAGATTCTGGAATATTTTTAGAAGGAAGACAATTAACTTCCGAAGCTCGATTTATTTAAGTTTGGAAGACAATCAACATAAGATTCTGGAATATTTTTAGAAGGAAGACAATTAACTTCCGAAGCTCGATTTATTTAAGTTTGGAAGACAATCAACATAAGATTCTGGAATATTTTTAGAAGGAAGACAATTAACTTCCGAAGCTCGATTTATTTAAGTTTGGAAGACAATCAACATAAGATTCTGGAATATTTTTAGAAGGAAGACAATTAACTTCCGAAGCTCGATTTATTTAAGTTTGGAAGACAATCAACATAAGATTCTGGAATATTTTTAGAAGGAAGACAATTAACTTCCGAAGCTCGATTTATTTAAGTTTGGAAGACAATCAACATAAGATTCTGGAATATTTTTAGAAGGAAGACAATTAACTTCCGAAGCTCGATTTATTTAAGTTTGGAAGACAATCAACATAAGATTCTGGAATATTTTTAGAAGGAAGACAATTAACTTCCGAAGCTCGATTTATTTAAGTTTGGAAGACAATCAACATAAGATTCTGGAATATTTTTAGAGGGAAGACAATTAACAATCGAAACTCGATTTATTTAAGTTTGGAAGACAATCAACATAAGATTCTGGAATATTTTTAGAAGGAAGACAATTAACAATCGAAACTCGATTTATTTAAGTTTGGAAGACAATCAACATAAGATTCTGGAATATTTTTAGAAGGAAGACAATTAACAATCGAAACTCGATTTATTTAAGTTTGGAAGACAATCAACATAAGATTCTGGAATATTTTTAGAAGGAAGACAATTAACAATCGAAACTCGATTTATTTAAGTTTGGAAGACAATCAACATAAGATTCTTGAATGTTTTTAGAAGGAAGACAATTAACAATCGAAACTCGATTTATTTAAGTTTGGAAGACAATCAACATAAGATTCTGGAATATTTTTAGAGGGAAGACAATTAACAATCGAAACTCGATTTATTTAAGTTTGGAAGACAATCAACATAAGATTCTGGAATATTTTTAGAGGGAAGACAATTAACAATCGAAACTCGATTTATTTAAGTTTGGAAGACAATCAACATAAGATTCTGGAATATTTTTAGAAGGAAGACAATTAACAATCGAAACTCGATTTATTTAAGTTTGGAAGACAATCAACATAAGATTCTGGAATATTTTTAGAAGGAAGACAATTAACTTCCGAAGCTCGATTTATTTAAGTTTGGAAGACAATCAACATAAGATTCTGGAATATTTTTAGAAGGAAGACAAT
>NC_090752.1:12157898-12160398 GCF_036898095.1 Palaemon carinicauda
GTAGTAGAAAAACAAAAACCTTTAATACATAATAAATGTAGATTTAAAACCTGCCTTACGTAAATACTACAACTAAAATAAATGATTTTAAGATCAATTCACCCCTTGGCTTGTTTTATAAAGGTGAAACCCTTTTATAGATGCAGACATATAGGGGAAGGTAGAGTATTTCGTGTGTAATATAATAGAAGGAATTTGTTTACAACACTACGCTCTCCATATACTGCCAAATTATACAAAGCTATTGTTTTCCCCTATTACTTTTTCATAATTTAAAACAATTAGCCACATGTCACAAATAGTGTCACTTTTGAGTAATCACGCCATTTTTAATTTAGAATATATTTTGAATATATATCAAATATACGCTAGCATCACGAACTTCTGTTTGCTTAATTATGTTAACGATGTCAGTTCCAGGTCGTTTAGTGAGGAAACCAGGCTAGTTTTTTGTTATAATTCTATAGTTTTTTTTATAATTTTAACTTGTTTTCAATGTGGCGAATTGTTTTAAATTATGAAAAAGTAATAGAGGAAAACAATAGCTTTGCATAATTTGGCAGTATATGGAGAGCGTGGTCTTGTAAAAAAATATCCAATTCAATATATACTGACCTTGGGTTGCAAACTAGCCAATTTTAAGAAAGATAAATTTATAATTGGAATAATAATAACAACGGTAATGATAACGATACTAATTTTCTATGCAAGACTTGAGTTTATAATAAGAGTAGAATAGAATAACAACAAAAATGGTAATGATAAAGACATATGAATAAAGTCTGAAATGCGCATTTTAATATCCCCTTCACTATCCACGAGTCGTGAAACATTTTCCCCAATAATGATTGCAATATTATTAATAAAAAACAGACATAGATACAGGCATAGCCCTCTGTATTCCGTTCAGATGCAGCCTCCCTGTATTGAATCCTATAGAGAGAAATAATTTGAAGGAAAACCTCCAACGATGATTGAGAGGGAGAGGGATCAGGAATCCTCTATGAACTGAATGGGAAGAAAATTGAAAACCAAAGAATTTTTTTTTTTTATTTATTCTTTTTCCTTTAGCTTTTATTTTCTACGGTTTCGTTTTGCTGTATTTTTCCTGGTGTGTTCCATAATTAGTTCCCAAAATGAAGTTCGGTCCAAGTAACAATAAAATTGGTAAGACGTTTTTTTGTGGTTTAGATAGTCAAGTCTATAGATAGATTTGGGTGGGGAAGGGGTTAGATTGAGAGAGATATTGATATTGATATTGATATCTTTATTTGCCTTTGTTACAATAAAAATGTGTTATGAACATTATCAGTACAGTCTAAGTCCATTAAGCATGAAGCTTAATGAACTAGATTTAGTTTACATAGAATTAAGGACATGCAAGTGTTATGGCCTAGTTGAGGACACACTCACAAATACAAATACATGTACATACAGACCTACATATGTACATATATAAACACATACGTACAATATGTATACATACACACGCATACTCACACATACATATATCCTAGTGTACATATACAAATACATACATAAAAGAATACAAATATAAACGTTCATACAAACATACACACACGCAAGTACATATACATATACATATGCAATAATTATACAGCATCATAAATAGTAATAGTAGAAAAAAATGATAATAATAATAGTGATATTGACATGTATAACTATTGATTATAAATTTGCAATAACGATGATTTAATTTTGCTTTTAAATACAATCATTGAAGTGAGTGATTTGCTTATCCTGTGGGAGCTTGTTCCAGTGCTAAGCTTGGACAGTACGGCACTCTTAGGTCATGAGGTCGTCATGTGTTAATGTTATGTGACAGTGGATAGAATATGCTGATGGGATACACATGTGCTTTAAACACAAATACACAAGTCTGTAGTGATATGAGATCTGGTAATTTGAGCAGCTTGTAGTCACAAAGAGAGGGTTGGTATGCTCATATTTTCATTTGTATGACATTACCCTAATAACTTTTATTTGTGCAACAAACAATTGGTCTATAAGAGTTTTGAATGCTCGTCCCTAAACTGCTGAACATTTCTGGATATACAGTAGAGTAATTTAGAAGTTTTAAGGAATCTTTAGTTACATTATTTCTAATTCTATATATGACACCTGTGACTTGAGATATTCTAATATAAGCTTGCTGTAAGTGAGCTTTCCAAGTTAGTCTTTCGTCAATTATTACACCCAGGAATTTGATGTGGTTAACTCGACTCAATGAATTATTATTGTACATCAATATTATTTTGAATTGAATATATGGAACTAGATAGAATATAGAATGTCTTTAAAATATTCACCGTTAATTTGTTGGCTTTAATCCAATTTGATACATTTATTAGTTCTTTATTTAGAATTGCTATAATATTTTTAATGTTGCGACATTGTACATATATTGTGGTATCATCTGCAAACAACAAAATCTTTTAATTTAGTACTTGTGGGCATTATATCATTGACATATATTAAA
>NC_090752.1:12165398-12180623 GCF_036898095.1 Palaemon carinicauda
GCGTGTGTGTGTGTGTACACGCAATAAACTACAAGGAAAAATTAAAGCAGCGAATCCTGAATAGTTTCGTCTCTACGACATCTTCAAAATGTCATAGAGACGAAATTAGTCAAGATTCACTCGGTATTTTGATTGGTCCTTAAGTTTTATTGCATCTGAGCATCACGTGTTTCTTTTAGCCTTTAGCCTAACGCACATATGTATACATGTACAGTGCACTAATGCTACATGTCTTTGTAATGAAGAGCAAGTGTCTGGATGTGTGTGTGTATATATATATATATATATATATATATATATATATATATATATATATATATATATATATATTTTGAGTCATGGGAGAGGGAGTAGTCATGCCCTGGTGAAATGGGGATGCGTGTGTCTGCTTATTTAGGTGTCACTTTTGACGGGCCGCGTACAATAGTTGATGTTTTTTTTTCATGAACATTCTTTGACCAGCTAATTTGGTATCGGTGATAAAATCTTTATTGCGACGCTAGTATCATCATTGAAACACTCATTTATTATTAATAATCTCAAAACATTTTATTAACTCGGGAGACTCTCTCTCTCTCTCTCTCTCTCTTTCTCTCTCTCTCTCTCTCTCTCTCTCTCTCTCTCTCTCTCTCTCTCTGCCCCTTCATTTGTCAATTCCTTCCTTTGCAGCCCCTACGTTCATTGCAGCTTCCCTTTCCCTTCATAGTCTATTTTTTTCTCTTGTTTTTCCCTCTCCCTCTTGCTTCTACCGCTCACTATCCTCTGCTTCTCTTCCTCCCATTATTATCGCGATTCTTTCTGTTCATTGGTTTATATTTTTACTTGTTTAATTCTTCCATACACTCTTTTATTAGTATCCTTATTTTCAATAATTCATTGCTATGTTCTATCCCTTCTTTCTCTTTATCCTTTCCCCTGCAGTTCCTCCCTTTCTTCTTCTTGCTTTCCCATTTCCCCTTTTCTTCCTCCCTGCCCTTTCCCTCATCTTCCGTTTCCTTTTCCCATTTCCACATTCACGAGGATGTGTGTATGTGTTAGCGTGTTTGTGCGTATGTGAGCGTTTCTTCATACGTGTCTAACATTTAATTCTCTCTCTCTCTCTCTCTCTCTCTCTCTCTCTCTCTCTCTCTCTCTCTCTCTCTCTCTCCCCTCTTTGTAACATGTTCCAATTTCTCATGATTCCCCTTTCTGCTCTTCTCTCTGCTTTTATTTGTTCGTAATCACCAGACTGCTTCGGATGCGTAATTCGATTTTCCGTTCTTCTTCTTCCTCTTCTTCTTCTTCTTCTTCTTCAATTGATTTTATTTTTTGACAAGGTTGTTTCATCTTCTTCCTCATGTGTTTTCTTTTTTTTTTTATTGGCCACGGTTGTTTCATCTTCTTCATCCTCTTCTTCTTCTTCTTCATTAATTTTGTTTTTTGAGACGTTTGTTTGTTTCTTCTTCTTCTTCTTCTTCTTCATTTATTTATTTTTCTTTATTTGACACGGTTGTTTCTTCTTCTTCTTCTTCTTCTTCTTCATTAAATTTGTTTTTTGATACGCTTGTTTGTTTCTTCTTCTTCTTCTTCTTCTTCTTTTTCATTTATTTTCGTTTTCTTCTTTTGACACGGTTGTTTCTTCTTCTTTTTCTTCTTCTTATTATTCTTCTTCTTCTCCTCCTCCTTCTTCATTAAATTTGTTTTTTGAAACGGTTGTTTGTTTCTTCTTCTCCTTCTTCTTCTTCTTCTTCTTCTTCTTCTTCTTCTTCATATATCTTCGTTTTTTTTTTTTAATTTTTTTTTTTATTTTATTTTTTTTTTTTTTTTTGACATGGTTGTCTCTTCTTCTTCCTCTTCTTCTTCTTCATTTATTTTTAATACTGAACCTTTTTTTTTCTTTTTTTTTTATTGACACAGTTGTTGTTGACGTAGTATTACTCTTCTCGTTGCCGCTGTGGAATATTTTCTTGCGAATATCCGTTTTTGTCTTGTGTTAAGAGATTTTTCCTTTTTTTGTGTGAGTAAGCATGACCGAACGCCCTGCAGACCGTGAAAGTTGTTTTGCCTGTCGCTGCAAAGCACAGAGGAGGTAATTAAAATTGTTGATAGCATTGTGTTTCTTTTTATCATTGTTAGTATTAATCATATAAGCATGAATAGCACGTTGGGCGTTTTTTTCCTCTCTCCTTGGGTCTCCCCATCTTGGGTGAAAGACTTGATGTTAAAAAATAATTATGATTAGTATTTTTTTTTTATGTGAAATAAAAAATATTTTATTGATTGGGAAATTCAATAGAATAAAGTAAAAAAAAAATAAAATAGAGCTCCCATGTTGAGTGAAACGAATTGATGAAGATGTATACTTATAATTTTGAATTTTTGCTTTTTCATGTTAAATAAATAAAAATCTTTCCTTGTTTTGACAGATTCCATAGAATAAGAGAGAGAGAGAGAGAGAGAGAGAGAGAGAGAGAGAGAGAGAGAGAGAGAGAGAGAGAGAGAGAGAGAGAGAGAGAGAGAGAGAGAGAGAGAGAATAGCGATGTCGTATACACAAACGCAGCAAACACATTTCATTTCTGGTAATGATCTTTTATTTAACAGAACGATTTTGCCAGATGAAGAACTTGCCCTTCGGTCGGGGCTTCTCCTTTCTTGTTCAAAACCTATTCGACTGATCACGTCTTTATCCAGGACCGCGTTTCACCCCAAATTAAATGCAGGAAGAGAGAGAGCATTCCGTCAGGCTAAGAGTTAAAGAGGAAAATTAGTTAAAAAGGCTAAGAGTTAAAGGGGGAAATTAGTTAAAAATGCTAAGACATAAAGGGGGAAATTAGTTAAAAAGGCTAAGAGTTAAATGGGGAAATTAGTTAAAGATGCTAAGAGATAAAGGGGAAAATTAGTTAAAAAGGCTAAGAGATAAAGGGGGAAATTAGTTAAAAAAGCTAAGAGTTAAAGGGGGAAATTAGTTAAAAAGGCTAAGAGTTAATGGGGGAAATTAGTTAAAAAGGCTAAGAGTTAAAGGGGGAAATTAGTTAAAAATGCTAAGAGATAAAGGGGGAAATTAGTTAAAAAGGATGAGTTAAAGGGGGAAATTAGTTAAAATGGATAAGAGTTAAAGGGGGAAATTAGTTAAAATGGATAAGAGTTAAAGGGGGAAATTAGTTAAAATTCCAGGCTCAAATATTCTCTCTCTCTCTCTCTCTCTCTCTCTCTCTCTCTCTCTCTCTCTCTCTCTCTCTCTCTCTCTCTCTCTCGAAAAAAAAAAAAAAAAAAAAAAACGGACTTGTATTGTGTTAACTCATTATTTAGCATTATTTATATTATTAAAAGTGAAAATTGTAATGTGACTTTTTTCGTAAGTAGTATTTTTACTTCCATTAGTAAGTGCTACATTTGTATCTATTATTATTATTATTATTATTATTATTATTATTATTATTATTATTATTATAGCAAAGGGTAAAGGTATAACTTACGTTCTTGGCTGTTGACTCTGTTTATCCTCGCGCATATGTTCATGGTATCAAACACTTAATGAAATCATTACAATATTAAAAATATATAAAAAAAACACGATTCTGATATGTTTATACTCTCTCTCTCTCTCTCTCTCTCTCTCTCTCTCTCTCTCTCTCTCTCTCTCTCTCTCTCTCTCTCTCTCTCAACTTTGCTGACATGTCTACCTATGGAAAGCTGAAATATAAGCGCCTATAGCATAAAGGACTTGTGATCTGAAGATACTCCTGGCAATATTGCCTTACAAAGCTGTAAAAGCAAACCGTAGCTTGTGGTCTGGAACAGCGTAGCTCTTTGTTATGTAACGCGAGTGCTGAGAAGCTCTGAATTTGTACGATAAGTTTCACCTTAGCGTTACGACTTAAGTGTCAATGTTTACTCTTGAGTCCCCGCTAGCCATCAGTGCTAGCGTTTATTCGTTGTTGTGTTTGTATAAAGATTACGCCATGTTGCATTTTAACGCTTTCTTTTACTACTGTTTCCATCTTCGATGATTGCTCGGTTCACGAGGAAGAGCCTTTGCCATCATATAGTTTAATCTACATGTCTTTTCTCTAATATGTTTTAATATATATATATATATATATATATATATATATATATATATATATATATATATATATATATATATATTATTTAGCATGTTATATACTATGACCTCTTCCTGGTGATTTCTGGCCACCCGATGGCTTTGCACGTCTCTTTAATATACTAGGAAACGTGTCCTTGGATTGTTTTTTTTTTTTTTTTTTTTTCTAAGGTCGGACTTATTGGTTTATGATAGCGGTAACTATTGGTCGGAATTCAAATCTAGAACCGGGTGACGACAGTGCTGGCCATAACTGATTCTGATCTGTATCCGGTAGTATGGAGAGCAAATTCTTAGCCCCAAATTTAGATCTGGAGACCTGGAATACTATAAGATACTTTAGATCAGGTTGCAGTCCTGGAACTTGTCGGTGGAAACTTTCGATCATGATTCAGATCCGAAACTAGTGATAGACAACTGTTAATCAGACGTACGCTCTGTACTTTCAGGAGGTAAATATTTAGTCAGATATAAACCCTTGCTACAGTGGCAGGAAACTGTTAAAGTTGATTCTCTTTTGGAGGTGATAAAAGTTAACGGTTGCTCTGATGGGGGATAATTGTATCGCACTAATCATTAGAAGGCAGTTATGGAAGTTTGAGATTTAAATGTCACTTAAGAAGGAGAGAGGCAAGGGACTATGGCAGTGCCACGGAGACAGACTATATGTACGTATGATCAGCAACCAAGCAGGACCAGAGAGGGCCAAGCAATCGCTACAGAAGACTCAGCAGGTAGACCTATGGGCTCTCCTATATCCCCCATTCTTAGTTCACGAGAATAGTAAGGTTCAGGACACAATAAGAAACTATCGAGCTTTAGCGTGTCTCGAACTTCAGTCCACAGATCGCTAGGAAGGGGAATTTCCAATAGGCAACCACAATCTTAAGTTATAACGGAGTATAGTCGAGTTAATTCACGTTTAGTTCTGGAATCAGAAACACGGTAATGGGAAACTGCTAAGCACCTCATCTAGGAGAAAGACACTCCATAATCAAACCATTGTTCCCTAGTCTTGAGTAGTGCCATAGCCTATGTACCATAGCCTTGGTTGTAGCTTAGCAAGAAATAATAATAATAATAATCTGGAGTCAGTTCTCGATTCATTGGAAATAAACCGTTGAACCTGGCTGCTGTGACGTAGTCTATAACCATTGGAAATAAACTATTGATCGAGATTGCAGTTTTTGAAAATATTGAACCTGTTTCAAATCGGGGACTATTAACCTAATGATAAGAAAGTACCGATTCTTGTTAAGATGACTGAAAAAGAAAACTATTTATAGTCGGATTCAGAATCAGTGGTAAATTACTGATCCAATTACAAATATAAAGCTATAGATATTAAAGTGCCGACCTGAGATTAAATCTGTACGTGTCGATTGTAAATCATAGATCTTGATGATGAAAATATGAAACTAGACACTGAATGAAAGCTCTTAATCGAGGTCAAATTTGCAAGCAGTAGTTGCTGGCTTGATTTCGATTCAGGTCTAGAACCGGTTTTAGGAATTTGTTAATCCTGGTGTGGGTCTGAAAATCCTTGATGAAGACTGTGGGAGTGAATGTTTGTCCAAGTTTGGATAAGTAATTAGTGGAAGGAAGCTAATAGTCAAGATTCATTTATGAAACTGGTAGGAGAACGCAGCCAGTCTCTGTTCGTATCTGGAATCTGTTTAGAGGAATTTTTTATAAAATGGGAGTTTTTTACCTCGTGGTAAGAAACTGTTGGCTAAAATTCAGATAAAAAATTCAGTCTGGATGACATTCATAAACTACAACATGCCAACTAGTACTCTTCTTTCCCACCGTTATCCCTACATTAAGGGGTCGGTTGCCTGATACCATCGTTCATAATTTGGCTAAGTGTTTTTACGATCGCATACCCTTGCATTCATCAACACAGTTGGCAGTGGGCCTAGCGTTTGACTTAATAGCCCATTTGCAAGGCAGCAGTTATCGTGTCAGTCGCTTTCTACGACACGCAGAACATATGGTGGTGGTAGTCTTATACCCAACCGCGCCATCTAGTAGTCTGTGTATCAAATTACATCCCAGATCAGGTCCAAACCTCTTTATAGTGCCATTTCTGTGTCGAATAGAGAGATCTGCTCTACTACAGCTGGTAGCCCCTTTCAGTGACATGTTACCTTCTATTAACCTGATATTGTTATGCAAAACAGCCTTCGAATATGATATATGCTACGTTAATACGGGTTTGTTAATAGTTCTCGCTCCCCACGGTAAATGATTAGTAGCGGAATATGATAGCTTTAGGAATACAATAGCTTTATTGTCTTTGATTTCCTTGCCGTATTCCTATGAAATATCGTCCTCCCCATCTCTCTATTGTTTAATTTTGTTCATTATACCAAAACATATTGTTGCTCGCCATGCCTTTACTTGAAGGTTTAAAGGTTTAAAGACCACTCATAAATGGCATAGGCAAGGGACAGTGACATTGCCCTATCAAGCAGGACAATGGCCTAGAGACTAACCATATATGCATATGATCAGAGCCCAATACCGGTCTCCACCCAAGCTAGGACCAAGAAGGGCCAGGCAGTGGCTGCTGATGACTCAGCAGATATACCTCTAGGTTCACCCAAACCCCCCCATCCTTAGCTCACAAGGATGGTGAGGTTGCAGCGACCAAAGGCACTAACGAGTTTGAGCGGGACTCGAACCCCAGTCTGGCGATCACCAGGCAGGGACCTTACCTCATAGGTAAATATCGAAGGTGGTTTTTGGCGACTAAGCTTATCTACAAACAAAAATGCAGCCATTTCTAGTCCACTGCAGGACAAACGCCTCAAACATTTGAATTCATGTCTGGTGTTTGGTCAGTTTTCATCACCATGCTGGCCACTGCGGTTTGGTGATGGGAAATTCTCGTCTAACCTCTCACAGCTAATCAGTCTAGTATGGGTGGCCCTGACTGACTACTACAACTTTGCTGATCATGGCAATACGCAAACCATTTCATTACGTTAAAGCATCCCCTCTCTATTAACTACCAAATTCCTTTGGGATTTATAGTCATTTGAAGAATAACTAAGCACCAGAATCGTAAAGATACTTATTTTTCCTTTTTACGATTTGGAATTAAAATATCTGATAGTAATGATATTTAAGGTAACTTACGGAATTCGTACTCGATATGGAACTTATTATTTTGTGGACATTTTACAAGTTTCTATGTTGATCATTTCAATGTTTTTTATGTTTTTTATCAAGCGTCAAAGTCATCCTCAACAGAAGCAATGAATTGTTCTTTCTTAATATGCTTACTGTCGTTAATTAATATTTTATAATTCATATAAATGTAGGCCTTTCATTCTTCTACTAAAAATACATTCCAATTTACACACACATACACACACACACACCACACACACACACACATATATATATATATGTATATATATATATATATATATATGTATATATATTTATACATACACAGTATATGGGCATGTCTGTGCTGTGAATAACAGCTTATACTTACTTAATTAGCCTACTAAGACTAGTAGAATTAGTTATACAACTCACATAATCAGGCAAATCAAAAGTTTCCCGTATATAAGGTGTCAATAAGTCTTAGATATTCTGCAGTTACCGCTGGAAATTTTTACTTATGTGTAGGTGTTCAAATTCCATCAGAAGTATTTGGATGTTGTGAATTCTTCGATCATTCGAATCAGTTTAAGATCTCAAATCGTGAAGCTTACTGAATACCATTGTAAGTTAATTAAATGTACTTCGTGGAAACAATGAGGTTACTTGTGAGCAGATCCAAAGGTGATTATTATTATTATTATTATTATTATTATTATTATTATTATTATTATTACGTCTGCCAACGAAGTTTGTAGGAGGTTATGTTATCGTCCCCGTTTGTTTGTGTATGAACAACTTTCAGGGATTAATTCTTATGTTGATACGTGGAAGTGATTCAATTTTGAAATCCCTAGGCCAAAGGTCAAGGTCAAGGTCGAGTAGATGTTCGACCGAATTATCCCCAAGGCAAGCTGGTTTCGAGACTCGAGCAGCCGTGGCGGAGGTCTGCACTCTCAGAGAGCTTTTAAAGTTGCCTTTGTATTTTTCCTAATGTTAGTAAGATACATCAAGAACTGGTAAACAATATTTTAATGAAATTTGGCAGATATTTATTAAATGGAAATAAAATTTTGAGACAGGTGAAGACCATTGTTTCCAAAAGGTATTTGTTTTCATCTCTCAGAACTGAAACGTTTTATCCGATCCTATTTACCGGGGTCGAAATATCCTGCGCACACGTGAGTGGTTTTTTTTTTTTTTTTTTTTTTTTTTTTTTTTTTTTTTTTTTTTGAGCATTAATATGTTTTACAACTGGTTCATATTCCCGGTGCTGAATTTTTTTTTCTGTTAAGAAGACTGTTGAACTGTTGTTCATAATACTATGGAGTATATATTCCCCTTTTTATTTTTCATCTTGAGAAGAAATAGTAGAAACCAAAAATAGTCTAGAAAGTAAACAATTTCATGCTTCAAAAACAATATATGTTCGTCGTCTATATTATTGCTACTTCAGTATTTTCCTTACAATTATATTTTTGCAAACATTAGAATTAGCATATAATATAGATGCAGAAGGGGAAGGAAATATAATCAGCTATTAAAGAATGCGTAGATGAGAAAACAGGGGAAAAGGGAAGATGGGGTGAGGGAGATAAAAGTAAAAGACACAATAAAGAGCGAAAGCAGACTAAGTACAAAGATGGGAATTAGCTAAGAAGATGGAAATTCCGAAAGAGAGAGAGAGAGAGAGAGAGAGAGAGAGAGAGAGAGAGAGGAGTATAGCAAGCAGTGTCTCATATATATATATATATATATATATATATATATATATATATATATATATATATATATACCTGTATATATACTGTATATATATATATATATATATATATATATATATATATATATATATATATATATGTATATATATAATTCCTTTTCGTGTGATTGCGTGTCTTTTCAAGAAATTCTAATATATGTATATATATATATATATATATATATATATATATATATATATATATATATATATATATATATATATATAATTCCTTTTCGTGTGATTGCGAGTCTTTTCAAGAAATTTTAATATATATATATATATATATATCTATATCTATATATATATATATACACGGTATATATATATATATATATATATATATATATATATATATATAATGTATATTTATATGATGCCATTGCGTGTCGTTTTAAGAAACTTTAATTAACAAGGAAGACCCAAGATTATAGAACATAGTTTTCTTGACTGTGGAATAGAAGATACATTGAATGAGAACCAGTAATTTTTTTTTTATAATTATTGAGTGAGTATGAGATAAACAAGGAAAATAATACAAATTTATAATTTTGATATAAGATTATAATGTTAACATCAATAAATAAGATTGACAACAATTTTCATATGTTACATAAGCTGTTGAAATATAGAATTAAAAAATAAATAATTTTTTTTTTAGAATAAATGTACATTACAAAAAATAGAATAAAATACTTTAGAGAATAGAGGAATTGCGATTGAATGGAAAATAATGCTGGACTGGGGAGCCAATTAACAATCTGAATTTGCTCGGAATTAAACTTCGGAGTAGTTTTAATGAAGGTCAGTTTTATTAACTTTGGTTATAGCCTGAAAGTACGCTGACCACCGTGGCACAGGCAGTCACGAAAAAAGCAATACGAATAATATCAGTTTTGAAGTTAGGTGATAGAGAAGCATATCTTTGATTTTATTTCGATGACAATTTCTTTATTTATCTTAGTATTTTTAAGGTTTTTTTTCATTTATAGATTACTAAGCTTTATGAGTGTCATGGTAACGTTATTTTGTATATTAGAAAATTTTGTAGTTTCCCATTTAAAAGTTGTCAAACCAGTTTAACCTATATTCTTACATTAACAGGTTTAAAGTTAGTTGATAGAACAGTATGTCTGATTTTATTTTGATTGAAGAAATGGGATATATATCTTAGTATTATTAAAAACTTGTGGTACTTTACCAAGTTTCAGGAAATACATGGCAGTATGTCTGATTTTATTTTGATTGAAGAAATAGGATATATATCTTTGTATTATTCAAATTTTTTGGTACTTTACTAAGTTTCAGGAAATAAATGGTATCGTAATTCTATATAATGCAGGATTTGGTGCAGTTCTATTTAAGTGTTTTTAAATTTTTTCTTAGATTACTAAGCTTTATGAGACTGAAATTAACGTGATTCCATATATTACAAGATTTAGTATAGTTCCCCGCCTAAAATTCCTCACACCAATGTATTTACATTCTTATGACTAATTCATTTTGTTGAATATTCCTTTTTTTTATATAATGCAATCTTATTACTAAAAGGGACTCAAATCTTCATCGCAATTTAGCGGCTTAATAAATAAAACATAACTGGGATTATTTCAAGCCTAAGGTTGAGTTATGTAAAATTCAAAGCTATGAGAGTTTAGATATCCAATGTCAAAAACCAATAATAGTTGAGTTTCTTGGGCAATTAAAGTTGAATTATCTTAAGTCCAAAGGAAAGATATTGTAGTGGTGTAAAGTCCATGGCAATAAAAGTCTGATTATTCTAACCACTTAAATGAAAATGTTTATGTGTGGAATTCAACGCAATGTGCAGTAAATGATTCTTGTCCAAAGAAACAAGAGTTGAATTATCTCATACGTAAAAGCAATAAATACTGAAGTATCTCAAACGTAATCCAATGAAAGGCACATAATTTCAAGCTGAAAGTTCTAAAGCCATGAAATTTGAATGATTTAAAGGCTTAAATCCATATAATTGAAAGATTTTGAGCAAAAATCCATGTGGATTCAATGATCTCAGGACCAAATTTATGGAGGTAGAATTATCTCAAGGCCAATGTTATGGAGATAGAATTATCTCAAGGCCAAAGTTATGGAGATAGAATTATCTCAAGGCCAAAGTTATGGAGGTAGAATTATCTCAAGGCCAAAGTTATGGAGGTAGAATTATCTTAAGGCCAAATTTATGGAGGTAGAATTATCTCAAGGCCAAACTTATGGAGGTAGAATTATCTCAAGGCCAAAGTTATGGAGGTAGGATTATCTCAAGGCCAAACTTATGGAGGTAGAATTATCTCAAGGTCAAAGTTATGGAGGTAGAATTATCTTAAGGCCAAAGTTATGGAGGTAGAATTATCTCAATGCCAAATTTATGGAGGTGGAATTATCTCAAGGCCAAATTTATGGAGATAGAATTATCTCAATGCCAAATTTATGGAGGTGGAATTATCTCAAGGCCAAATTTATGGAGATAGAATTATCTCAACGCCAAATTTATGGAGGTAGAATTATCTCAAGGCCAAAGTTATGGAGGTAGAATTATCTCAAGGCCAAAGTTATGGAGATAGAATTATCTCAAGGCCAAAATTTTGGAGGTAGAATTATCTCAAGGCCAAAGTTATGGAAATAGAATTATCTCAAGGCCAAATTTATGGAGGTAGAATTATCTCAAGGTCAAAGTTATGGAGGTAGAATTATCTCAAGGCCAAAGTTATGGAGATAGAATTATCTCAAGGCCAAAAGCAATGGGAGATGAACGTTATAAAGCTTAAACCAATAAAAGATGAATGATCTAAAGCTTAATCCAATAAACGTATAATTATTTTGATTCCAAATGCCATTTTAGTTGATGGATTGCCAGCCCAAAGATATGAAAATGTAATTATCTTTAGCCAAAAGTGGTGAAAAATGCAAGGCCAAACAATGGAAGTTAACTGATCTCAAGATTAAAGCAATAAATGGTAAGTTATATGAAGTTCAAAGAAATGAAAGTTGATTATCTTAAACCCAAGATTACGAACAAAAGTATGACTTATCACATGTCAAAACAAAAGTAACACGAAATGAATTATCTCATGTTAAAACAAAAGTAACACGAGATGAATTATCTCGTGTCCAAGCAAAAGTAACACGAGATGAATTATCACATGTCCAAGCAAAAGTAACACGAGATGAATCATCCCGTGCCCAAGCAAAAGTAACACGAGGTGAATCATCTCATGTCCAAGCAAAAGTAACACGAGGTGAATCATCCCGTGCCCAAGCAAAAGTAACACGAGCTGAATCATCTCATGTCCAAGCAAAAGTAACACGAGGTGAATCATCCCGTGCCCAAGCAAAAGTGACACGAGGTGAATCATCTCATGTCCAAGCAGAAGTAACACGAGGTGAATCATCCCGTGCCCAAGCAAAAGTGACACGAGGTGAATCATCTCATGTCCAAGCAGAAGTAACGCGAGGTGAATCATCCCGTGCCCTAGCAAAAGTGACACGAGGTGAATCATCTCATGTCCAAGCAGAAGTAACGCGAGGTGAATCATCCCGTGCCCTAGCAGAAGTGACACGAGGTGAATCATCTCATGTCCAAGCAGAAGTAACGCGAGGTGAATCATCCCGTGCCCTAGCAGAAGTGACACGAGGTGAATCATCTCATGTCCAAGCGGAAGTAACGCGAGGTGAATCATCCCGTGCCCTAGCAGAAGTGACACGAGGTGAATCATCTCATGTCCAAGCGGAAGTAACGCGAGGTGAATCATCCCGTGCCCTAGCAGAAGTGACACGAGGTGAATCATCTCATGTCCAAGCGGAAGTAACGCGAGGTGAATCATCCCGTGCCCTAGCAGAAGTGACACGAGGTGAATCATCTCATGTCCAAGCGGAAGTAACGCGAGGTGAATCATCCCGTGCCCTAGCAGAAGTGACACGAGTTGAATCATCTCATGTCCAAGCGGAAGTGACGCGAGGTGAATCATCCCGTGCCCAAGCAGAAGTGACACGAGTTGAATCATCTCATGTCCAAGCGGAAGTGACGCGAGGTGAATCATCCCGTGCCCAAGCGAAAGTGACACGAGGTGAATCATCTCATGTCCAAGCGGAAGTGACGCGAGGTGAATCATCCCGTGCCCAAGCGAAAGTGACACGAGGTGAATCAGCTCATGTCCAAGCGGAAGTGACGCGAGGTGAATCATCCCGTGCCCAAGCGAAAGTGACACGAGGTGAATCAGCTCATGTCCAAGCGGAAGTGACGCGAGGTGAATCATCCCGTGCCCAAGCGAAAGTGACGCGAGGTGAATCAGCTCATGTTCAAGCGAAAGTGACGCGAGATGAATCATCCCGTGCCCAAGCGAAAGTGACGCGAGGTGAATCAGCTCATGTCCAAGCGAAAGTGACGCGAGATGAATCATCTCATGCCCAAGCGAAAGTGACGCGAGGTGAATCATCACATGTCCAAGCGAAAGTGACGCGAGATGAATCATCTCATGCCCAAGCGAAAGTGACGCGAGGTGAATCATCACATGTCCAAGCGAAAGTGACGCGAGATGAATCATCTCATGCCCAAGCGAAAGTGACGCGAGGTGAATCATCTCATGTCCAAGCGAAAGTGACGCGAGATGAATCATCTCATGCCCAAGCGAAAGTGACGCGAGGTGAATCATCTCATGTCCAAGCGAAAGTGACGCGAGGTGAATCATCTCATGCCCAAGCGAAAGTGACGCGAGGTGAATCATCTCATGTCCAAGCGAAAGTGACGCGAGGTGAATCATCTCATGCCCAAGCGAAAGTGACGCGAGGTGAATCATCTCATGTCCAAGCGAAAGTGACGCGAGGTGAATCATCTCATGCCCAAGCGAAAGTGACGCGAGGTGAATCATCTCATGTCCAAGCGAAAGTGACGCGAGGTGAATCATCTCATGCCCAAGCGAAAGTGACGCGAGATGAATCATCTCATGCCCAAGCGAAAGTGACGCGAGGTGAATCATCTCATGCCCAAGCGAAAGTGACGCGAGGTGAATCATCTCATGCACAAGCGAAAGTGACGCGAGGTGAATCATCTCATGCCCAAGCGAAAGTGACGCGAGGTGAATCATCTCATGCCCAAGCGAAAGTGACGCGAGGTGAATCATCTCATGTCCAAGCGAAAGTGACGCGAGGTGAATCATCTCATGCCCAAGCGAAAGTGACGCGAGGTGAATCATCTCATGCCCAAGCGAAAGTGACGCGAGGTGAATCATCTCATGCCCAAGCGAAAGTGACGCGAGATGAATCATCTCATGCCCAAGCGAAAGTGACGCGAGGTGAATCATCTCATGCCCAAGCGAAAGTGACGCGAGAGGAATCATCTCATGCCCAAGCGAAAGTGACGCGAGGTGAATCATCTCATGCCCAAGCGAAAGTGACGCGAGAGGAATCATCTCATGCCCAAGCGAAAGTGACGCGAGAGGAATCATCTCATGCCCAAGCGAAAGTAACGCGAGAGGAATCATCTCATGCCCAAGCGAAAGTGACGCGAGAGGAATCATCTCATGCCCAAGCGAAAGTAACGCGAGAGGAATCATCTCATGCCCAAGCGAAAGTGACGCGAGAGGAATCATCTCATGCCCAAGCGAAAGTAACGCGAGAGGAATCATCTCATGCCCAAGCGAAAGTAACACGAGATGAATTATCACATGCCCAAGCGAAAGTAACACGAGATGAATTATCACATGTCCAAACAAAAGTAACGCGCTATGAATTATCTTAACTCAAAGCAACGAACTGATTACTGAGCTTCACCTTAACAAAGATTATTGTTAGAATTTAAAAAATCAACTCTGAGTTCAAACTCCCATTAATGGTGAAAATGAATGGTTGAATGATTAAATATGTAAACGTGGCTTTTCAACTGCCGATTGCTTCTACTATTTTACGAGGTGAAAACTTAAAAAAAAAAAAAAAAGATTTTTTTTTTTTTTTTTTTTTTTTTTATCGTTGAATGTCCACCCGCAAATGTAAAAAAGAATATTGTTTTCTTTCGCTTAATTATAACCTTTGGACGAAATATATTATTTGCCGGCTATATTTATAAAAGTGAAAGTGAGTTTTCAAATCATATGTGTAGTTACTGTGGTTATGAATGTTTTTTTTAATTCTTCAGAGCACTTCATGCAAGTATGAGTTCAAGTGTGCTAACATCAACTGCATTACGAAATTAATCTGTAACTAGATAAGACTCTCAGAGTGCAGACCTCTGCCACGGCTGCTTAT
>NC_090752.1:12181123-12183623 GCF_036898095.1 Palaemon carinicauda
ATTCATGTTTTAAAGTTGGTATTGAATTTAAAATTAAATATTAATCCATTTTTTTTTTGTTATTGAAACCTTCATTTTTATGAATCAATAACTTCCATCATTCATTTTATTTTCACTGGTCAGTTTCCTGATCACCGATGAATGAATGATTGATAAGAAATACGACCTCTTTTGAAAAAAATATTCATCTTTAATTCTTTGACAAGATTTTCGTTTTTGGGGAACGTCAGGTTCAGGTTTTTTAAAACAGTTTCGCTAGACTAAAAATTATACACACACACATATTCACACAAACAACAACTGTAACAGCAAATGCAACCGTTTCCAATCCACTGCAGGACAAAGGCCTCAGACTTGTCTTTATTTATGTCTGGGGTTTAGCCAGTTTTCATCACCTCGCTCACCAGTATAGATTGGTGATTATAGATTTCAAGCTGATCGCTCACAGCAAACTAACCTAGTATTGGCGGCCCTGACCAGTACAGTTTTGCTGGTCAAGGCGATACGCAAATCCTTTCACTACGTTAAAATATCCCCATTCACACAAACACTTATATATATATATATATAATATATATATATATATATATATATAATATATATATATATATATATATATATATATATAAATGTAGTGTATATAAATGGATATGAATATATATATATATATTGGTATATATATATTTATATTTTTATATATTTATATATACCGCTTATACGCCTTCGCTATCGGCTGCCGTTCGATCAATGAAGTTATGAAACCTTGTCTGATCTGTACCTGGATGGGTGACCGCCTGGAACAAGGCGTGGGGTTATCAACCGTACCTCACAGACTATAACTGAAAACCGTTAGGGTAAACACTTTTTGGGGTCAGTGTGAGTGTATGTGTGTGTATATATGATATATATATATATAGATATATATATATATATATATATATATACTGTATATATATATATACAGTATATCAATAGAGAATAGAAAGTTTCTGAGATTGAACTAGTTGTCGTGATACCTTATAACATTTATTTTTTATATACATAAACGCTTCCCCTGTTCATATATTTTAAGGGGGTATTTTATCTTTGATATGTCTTACAAGAATTTAGAATCCCATGAATATACTTGTATACTTAACATACGTGTATACTCCTACAATCGTATCTACATAAAGATAGATAGTAGAGAAGAGAGGTTGGACTGTTTATTTTTTTTTCTTTACTTTTTTACTGTTTAAAATATGAAGCTTTTAAAGCTGTTGTGCGGGTTATCAGAGTAGAAGTTCATTCGAGAACTTTTCCTTATAATTTGTTGCACAGGCCGATGGAACTTGCAAATTGCAAACTGTTATCCAGACCAGACCCTATAATAGGTAAACAACAGATACACTATTAAAAAAAATATTCCGTAAAAAATTGTAAAAATCCTGGAAGGACATGTTGCCAGGCTTTAGCCGTTTTAAAAAGGTATGTATTGACGTAGAAGAGTGAAATTACGGTCACTAACCCTTAGAAGATTTTAACAAAGTAGGGTAACAATTAAGGTCGCCTGTATTTTACTGAAATACGGCCGAGAACAATATATTCTCACGGAGAATTTCGATTAAGGTTACGGTTTTTTATTAGAAGGATTCTAGAAGGTTTGATTATATTAAATGTATTTCCCATCATTGATAATTTACGGTATTAAATCAATTGTCTAAATAATCTCTCGTCTCGTCCTCGTTTGCCTTCGAAAAAGTAAATTATTATATAAATATACTTCCCATAAAGGTTAAATGCATGATACATTACTAGTATTGGTTGAGTGCTGATTGAAATGGATATTAATTATTTCAGGTCGGTAATATAGGCAAGAGATCGGCTTCATCCCCTTTTTTCACCCATTGTAAGGACTTGGAGGGGACCAGGTAATAGCTACTATAGTCCAATTCTTTTTAGTGAGGCAGATTTGCCACCGACTTGCAGGGGTGCCCTATTAGCTCGAAAAGTTTCCTGATCGCTGATTTGTTCGAATTATCTTGTCCAACCAATCAGCTATCAGGAAAACTTTTCCGAGCTAAAAGGGCACCCCTGTGAATCGGTGCAAATATGCCTCACTAAAAAGAATTGACTATAGTAGGCATAGATATAGTTGATAGGAGTTTTTCTCTTCACATGAAATCCATCAAGCCGTGAACATAGGATGAACTCCTTGACTCACAGATTGTGAGGTCACTTATATTTCCACAAGGATATCATTTCGTTTCCAAGTTTTTGAGTAAATCTTTTGTGGGAGGATTGTATCCAAAAACGTTTCTTAACGAGAATATTAGATTTTATTACATGCTTGACATTGCATATAATGAACTATCACAATTTGTGAATATATTAATTCACATAAAACCTGAATTATAATTTCTATATCTTCACACGTGTCTTGTGTTTTATTAGATGATTCGGAAATTGCCATGTTTTACTCTTGTGAATTTTTACTTGAACTTTTCTTTAACATAAGAAT
>NC_090752.1:12193623-12201123 GCF_036898095.1 Palaemon carinicauda
TGCAGAGAATCCAAAGGGTAATGTGTTCTGGAGCTACCCTCTCTATAAAGATTACTCTAGATGTTTTAGGTAATTCTCTCTCTCTCTCTCTCTCTCTCTCTCTCTCTCTCTCTCTCTCTCTCTCTCTGTATATGTATATATATATATATATATATATATATATATATATATATAACACAGTTTATATATATAGATATCTATATATAACTTTTCTCTCTCTCTCTCTCTCTCTCTCTCTCTCTCTCTCTCTCTCTCTCTCTCTCTCTCTCTATATATATATATATATATATATATATATATATATATATATATGCGTAAAAATCACAGGAAAACGTGATGCTCAGATGCAGAAGAACCAGAGGGAAAATGAAAATACGGAATATACACTTAAGTCCTGACTAGTTTCGTGATACTTCCTTAGAGCTCTGAGGAAGTATCACGAAACTAGTCAGGACTTAAGTGTATATTCCGTATTTTCATTTTCCCTGTGGTTCTGCATATATATATATATATATATATATAATATATATATATATATATATATATATATATATATATAAATATATGTATGTATGTAAATGTATATTAAGGGTAAGGGAAGGGGAATATGATTAAAATGCTAATAACTTTATCAGCAAATATGCATCTGTAACTCACATTCCTCTCCGGTTGGTCTTTGACGGCAATATAGTGACCTACCTACAGTAATTCGAATGATTTATCAATGACTTCGAACTGGAGGTATCAATTTCCTTTCCGATACTTCCAGAATTGCCCCTCGTTAATCACTGACGAGTAAATTCATACTTTGGATCGTACTCTTTTAGCTGCTGGTTGAATCGTTGCTAGAAGACTTTTGTTCGTGATGAGAACTTTTGATGAGATGATTCGTTTTATTGTTTTTTTCACTGAGAGGTAATTTGGTTTAATAAAAGAAATGAAAAATTGTGTTTAGAATTAAAATCCTGACTTGGGTCTCTCTTGTTGTTACTGATTTTAAAATAATCTGAATTAATTATTCATGACTTCTTGTGTATTTTATTACATTATTGCTTTTCCTCGTTGGGCTATTTTCCCTGGTGGAGACTTCGGGCTTATAGCATCCTGCTTTTCCAACTAGGGTTATAGCTTGGCTAGTATTAATAATGATATTAATACATTTTATTATGAAGCTGGTGTTTAACCATTTCTGTAAATTACATTTATATAAAAGGGGAGATTTTGCTTGAAACTAATACACTAATATCAATTCTTACAAGTACTTTTTTTTTTTTTTTATCTAGGAGAATATTTCTTGTCAAACAAAGGGAATGGTACTTCTCTATCTGCAAGAAATTGGTGCACGTTTTGAAGTCGTAGTCAGAAGAATGTTGGAAGTTGAATAGCAGGACAGGATTGGAAATGAAAGTATGAGAGAGAATATTCGAGTGCCATATATAGATAAGATCATGGTGAGGGATAGGTGGAGATGGTTCCTGCATGCTCTTCGCACTTCTCCAGAGAGATTAGTCCACCATACAAACAACTGGGCTCCAGAGGACACTAGAAGAGTTGGAAGACCCAGGTCTACATGGCTGAAGACTGTGAGCGTGAAGTAGGAGATAATGAATGGAGAAGTATTGATAGAGACGACTGGCGAAATCTAACCGAGGCCCTTTGCGTCAATAGGCGTAGGAGGAGATGATGATAATGTAAATCGAATTAGTTTTCAGTTGGTTTCAATTCACTTTACAAAACAATATCAATGGAAATATGCAAATGGACACCTGGAAAAAGCTTAATATTAACTTACAAAGGAGGTTTCCATAGAGCAGACAAGGATATTACCCAAGAAAAGAGGAATTACTGTAAAGAACTTCTCTTTTAATCATGGCAGTGTAGAGCTTTCTTCTTTCCCACCTTTTTCCCTACATTAAGAGGTTGGTTGTCCCATCAGGCATGGTTTATAGTACTTTGGCAGTGTTTTTACTATCGTATACCCTTGCATCTATGAACCACAGTTATTGGCGGTTGGTCTAGCTTTTAACTTAATAGCCCAACTGCAAAAGTAGCAGTTTCCACAGTTATTGGCAGTGGGGCTTGCCTTATGCTAAAAAGCAAGACTGCAAGGCAGTAGCTGTCCCTTTAGTTGCTTTCTACGACATGCAGTACTTGCTGGTGGTAGTAATCTTTCACCCCCTCCCCCCCCAAAAAAAAAAAAAAACATTGAATTGTGAAATTTCCTGTTCTTGTCAAATTATATTTGATTATTATGGCATAGATTTAACCAAATTTTGTTTTTCTCCTGTTTATATTCGGTATACCTTTGTCTTATGTCTTGCATAGGCCAAAGAATAAACAAATCCATACTAAGCACAGCTATTTAAATCCCAATTCCCCTTGTTTGACAGCCACGAATGAGAGCAACATTTATCTAACGGATGTGATTATCAGATTAAAGTGGTTTCAAAAGTGCTATAAAGGCCCATGAATTAAGCCGCCTTCCATTACTCTAATGAAATATAATGAGATCCATAGGTTATAATTCATGACCATTATCTCCCTCTATTGGTGGTCACTGGAACCATTCCTCTTTCATGTCATTAATCCTCCAAAGTAACTAATTCATACAGTCCATTTCAGCTAAAAACTCAGCGTGCAGGAACTCAGACACTACAGACGTATGTATGCTTGAGACTGTGTATGAGAACTTTCGTATACATTTATATAAGTATGATCCAAGCATTGCTGTTATTATTATTATTATTATTATTATTATTATTATTATTATTATTATTATTATTACTAGCTAAGTTACAGCCTTAGTTGAAAAGCAGGGTGCTATAGCCCAGCGAGGATAGGAAACGCATAGAATAATACCCATTCGTGTACCCTCAAGCTAGAGACCTCTACCCTAAGACAGCGGAAGACCATGGTATAGAGGGTATGACACTACCCAAGACTAGAGGACAATGGTTTGATTTTGGAGTGTCCTTCTCCTAGAAGAGCTGCTTACCATAGCTTTGATTAGTTTTCTGTTTAGGATTTGCTACTGATGGAATTGTGGGTTTAAAAAATATTCAAGATTTTGATATTTTTTACTTATTTTGATATGATTAGTTATACATTAAATGAACGATTGATTTCTTTCAATTTCCTATTTAGAATAGAAAGAGGAAACCCGTCAATACTTTAACGAAAAGCAAGTGTCGATTCTTTTCCTTTTCATATGACACCAACATTTAATATCAGATAAAGAAAAGTAAAAATGATAGATTCTGACAATGCATCGTAATATAATTCAGCAAATAGTAAACATTATTTAATCGTAGTACGGTATATTATCGTATCCTAGGAATTTAGCTTTTCCCGTTGTTCAGTAAACTAATTATAAGGATTATAAGTTGAAATAGACTCGAATTGCCCCCTAAATTGTTATGCTAATGAGGTTATGTTCTTAACTTTAGTGCCCATAGTTTCATGAGAGTACCTGCTGCACCCATATGTTCGTCCATACACATGTATGTATGTACTGTATATATATGTGTATATATGCACATATATATATATATATATATATATATATATATATATATATATATATATATATATATATATATATGGAAATCAGCACAATATCGTGTTCAAATAGAAATAAATGACTTCCTCAAATTCGGATCGAACCTGAGTTTCTTCAAATGAAAGGGAATGTAGCCATCAATTATGATTGATAGTGATGATTGATAGTGACCTTAGCTTTTCATTTAAAGAGACTAAGGTTCGATCACAATATGAAGTTGAAATTTATATATATATATATATATATATATATATATATATATATATACATATATATATATATACAGTATATGTATGTATATATATATATATATATATATATATATATATATATATATATATATATATATATATATATATATATATGCTTGTGTACCCGGCCGTTCAAAACGTCGGCTAACTATTTATATAGTAATATGCACATGCAGCCCCATATCATCAGGGTATGACTAATCCCTCTCCCCCTTACCCCAAGAATGGAGAGCTCAGAATGACCGGATATATATATATATATATATATATATATATATATATATATATATATATATATATATACATATATATATATATACATATATATATATATATATGTGTGTGTGTGTGTGTGTGTGGGTGTGTGTGTTGTAGAGAGAGATGGACCATATCTACATTTTTCTTGGTCCCTGACACAATTCCCAGTGTCACAGCCCATCCATCCACCCACTCCAAAATGTTCCCCGAGGAAATTTAGACTAGTTATTATTCCCTCTTGGGAATTCCGGTGTTGGTGTACATTTCCACCCTTTAGTCGAGAAGTTTCCCCTTTATATATAATTGAAATAAGTAAGTTGCTATTTATAATAATTAGTCCATTTAGTAACGGATCAATGCTGTAGTTACTAAGTTTGAACCAAATGTATTGAGTATATCTTGATTATATGAAGCATTGCAATACTGTATATTATGCATTCATACACCTGACTGGGAAAACATTTCATGATGTTGTTACTGTTCTTAAAATATTTTATATTGTTTATTACTTCCCTTGTAGTTTATATCCTTATTTTCTTTCCTCACTGAGCTATGTTTCATGTTGGAGCCCTTGGGCTTATAGCATCCTGCTTTTTCTAATAGGGTTGTAGCTTAGCAAGTGGTAATGATAATAATGATAATAATGTCATATATATTTACTTGATATTTCATTATGGATACAAAAGTACATTATCCTCTTCATCAAAGTAAAACATTTCACTTAATAAAGAGTTTCAAGGTATCTTTTCTGGTCTGTAATCAATCAAATACGACAATTTCTGATACATAAACATTATTATTATTATTATTATTATTATTATTATTATTATTATCAATATTATTATTATTATTATTATTGTTATTATTATTATTATTATTATTATTATTATTATTATTATTATTATTATTATTATTAATAGCTAAGGTACAACCCTAGTTTGAAAAGCAGGATGCTATAAGGCCAAGGGCTCCAAGTGAGGGAAGGAAATAAAGAAATAAATTACAACCGAATTCTTGAACAATTAATATAAAATATCTTGAGAACAATAACAACGTTAAAATATATATTTCATATATATACATTCGCTGTATTACGTCTTGGTATGTAAAACAAAAAATTGAAAAATTTACCGGTTATCACTTAACACTCATTATTTTTATTAGAATTATAATGACTCCAAATTAACGACATGATAAGTGTTTTTTTTTTTCTTTTGTGGGGGGGGGGGTGTTCTGACTAACTCCTTTATTTTACTGTTTCACAATCTCATACAACCATTTCCCTCATATTTCCCACCCACTGTGTGAAAATATTTATAATTCTTCATTAGTACAACTTATCTAGCATACACTTCATTAGTGTGACATATGTGTTATGTTTTGGATCATAGCATTGATTTTGTCTCCCCAGGGCATGTCTATGTTAGTTTGTACAGCATTGTTCTCAAAATGCTGCCTTATCAAAGAAGATTTCTTTTGTAAGCTCTCTTATTATGTTCATACTTGCAGTGTTGACAATGGCACTGGCATTAACTTCAGAATTGATGCCCATGGCAAAGCATAGTAGAGACTGGCGTCCAAACATAATATTGAATGGGTTGTGTTTGGTGCTGTCAAGCTGTGCAGTGGGGTAAGCAAACAGCATTCCATCCTAATGCTGGTGCCAGTCATGCTTGTTTTCTCTTACGAATTTTATACGTAGGCGTTCCTTGTTCTTGCAAGCATAAATAGCTGAAATGATGAATATTCACTGCTCATTAATATCTCCGCTTACATTCATACATGAATTTGAAATATATTCAAATCAGTTTTATTATTTTCTTTACCTGTGGTCGTCTGCTTTTTAGTCTTGAATTATTTGACGATTTTTATTTAAATTTTTGCAAAGTTAAATTATGATTTTTACTGAGTCTTCTATTGATTTGCGTATAATGTGTGCTTTACAGCCTTGCTGATCAAATAGAAGTCTTGAAAATTTGCCCAATAAATCACAATAATGTTTTGCTGGCTATTATATATCCTATTCCTTCTTTAGTATACAGTATATGTATGTATGTGTGTATATATATATATATATATATATATATATATATATATATATATATATATATATATATATATACATACATATATATGTATGTATATATATAATTTGGGTTTACTTTCAAAAGTAATACGGATATTAGATACCTTCGAAGTACTGTAATACATCTTTATAACACTAATAATCAACTGTAATTAATTCAGAAAACAATACACCTATATAAATTATCATAAGGAGTTTCCGTTCCTTTTCCAATCCTAATCATTGTCCGTAGAAATGGTAAGCATTGAAATAGTTACCTGGTGGTTAGACAACCATGGTGGATTATAACTATAGTCCATTTCTTTTAGCGAGTCATATTTACACCGACTCGCAGCGGTGCCCATTTAGCTCGGAAAAGTTTCCTGGATGCTGATTGGTTAGAATTATCTTGTCCAACCAATCAGCGATCCGGAAACTTTTCCGAGCTAAAAGGGCACCGCCGCGAGTCGGTGCAAATATGCATCGCTAAAAGAAATTGACTATAGTCTTACGAAGCATAAGATAGCATCCTCTGATAAAACACTTTATAAACATGTGTGGGGATATGTTAATCAAGGCATATGCATATAGAAAGTAATATATTAATACATTATAATGGTCTTATGTGAGACTTTCGAAAAGTACTCTCATAAATCTATGGGCATAAAAATTATGAGCATTTTCTCATTAGTGTAGCAATTCAATGAGCTAATAGAATTAATATTAGATTATAATCCTCATAATTTGCTTATAGAGTATTGCCAAATACTAGATTAGGACCACTGTGACGTGATAGACATATCTTCATTGTTTACTATCATGCTGTGTTAACAAGAAAAAACAAAAGAATTGAATCATGATAGTGATGACAGTAAAGAAAAGTGACTGTATTCTTTATTTTAATTCTACGATGATAGTTTCAATAACAGCATAGATGAGATGCCACCGGTAATGCCCTACAATCATTCAAAGAACTGTAGGGCGTGTTAGTGTATGCAAGCGTGAAAAATATACTCGTCTAAAGTAAAAATAGTTCCTGAATAGGTTTTCTCGGACTGATAACAGTTTCGTTCCTCGGTAAACTTCAGGCTTTAAACAAGATTTATATAAATATAAATACAATATATATATATATATATATATATATATATATATATATATATATATATATATATCGATATATATATATATATATATACACATATATTTATATATTTGTGTGTATATATATATATAATATATATATATATATATATATATATATATATATATATATATATATATATATATATATATATATATATATGTATATATATATAAATTATATATATATATATATATATATATATATATATATATATATATAT
>NC_090752.1:12208623-12226123 GCF_036898095.1 Palaemon carinicauda
TTTACCCATAAAGGACTTGATGACCAAAGCCGACGCCCTTATAGACAGCCACTTCAAGACCTCCATCAACGCCTCCACCCCTGACGACGAGGATGCCTATTCAACGTCAACCGAAGCTGACATGAATGCCGTAGGACATACACGCCTACCCCGTGACGTGCCGAAGCGGCGACACAGCCGCCCACCACCTACCAATCGCTCGCGCCCCAACGAACAACTTCTACAGCCACTTACTACCTCCCATCCGCCGCAGTTTTGCTACTACCACTACAGATTCGGGGCAACCGCGAAGAAATGTGCCAAAGATTGTCAGTGGCCAAAAAACGTGTAAGCAGGCCATCGCTTGTGGCGGTGGCCTCCCATGTTTCTAATCTGTTCTTTTTACAGGATGCAGGAACGGGCGTGCAATTTTTGGTAGACACGGGTGCTTGTCGTTCTCTTTTGCCAAGGAAACTCTTCAAGGCACAACGTAGTCTGTCTACATCTGCCGACGTCCGCTTGGTAGCTGCCAACGGATCTGCGATACCCACCTACGGTTACGAGAACCTCACATTATCGTTCGGAAACGGTAAATTCAATTGGAAGTTTCTCGTTGCTGACGTCACAATGCCAATCCTCGTTGCGGATTTCCTCTCTCATTTCCATCTTCTGGTCGATGTCGCTCACCGACGATTGGTCAACGCAGACTCGTACTTGTCGACACCTCTTCAACCCGCCCCCTCTAACCTCGCTCTCCACATCAGCGCACCCACGGATGCCTACGCCCACCTCCTCACGTCGTACCCGGAAGTTTTCCGTCCAGAACTTCGCCAAACGCCCACGGTTCCTGCCAAGCACGGTATTTATCACCATATCAAGACGACGGGACCCCCAGTCTTCGCAAAATTCAGACGTCTGGCACCTGAACGATTGGCAGCCGCCAAACAGACGTTCGCCAAAATGGAGAAAATGGGCCTTTGCCAAAAGGCCTCCAGCCCATGGTCGTCACCCTTACACATCGTTCTGAAGAAAGACGGCTCCCTCCGTCCGTGCGGGGATTACAGGCGCCTGAACATGCAAACAGAACCGGATCACTACCCCCTCCCAAACATTGCCGATGTAACCTCCTACCTGCACAAAGCGAAGGTTTTCTCTACGCTCGACCTCTTGAAGGGGTATTATCAGGTGCCTATGAACCCAGAAGACATCCCCAAGACCGCCATCACCACTCCGTTTGGCACATACACCTTCAATTACTCCTGTTTTTCGTAATGCTGGGGCAACGTTTCAACGTCTCATGGATGGCATCTTAGGGGACCTCCCTTTCTGTGTATGTTATGTGGACGACATACTTGTGTTTTCCTCCTCAAAAGAGGAACACCTCCGTCACCTGCGCATCGTGCTCGACCGCCTGCAACAAAACGGCCTTGTAGTCTGGTACGACAAGTGTACCTCTGGCGCCAACGAAGTGTCGTTCTTAGGGCACCGTATCACTCCTGAAGGAGTCCATCCCCTCCCTGAGAAGGTAGCAGCCGTTCAGAATTTCCCCGCGCCCTCGACCGTCAAAGCTCTGCAGGAATTCTTGGGCATGATCAACTATTATCACCGTTTTCTGCCAGCCATTGCCGCCACTCTTGCTCCCCTCTACGCCTCCCTCAAGGGCAAGCCAAAGGACCTGAAGTGGGGTCCCCTTCAAGAAGCAGCCTTCTGCAATGCAAAGAAGGCCCTATCAACTGCTGCGGCTCTCACTTTTCCTATCCCACACGCCCCTCTCCTTCTCTCCACTGATGCCAGCGACGTCGCTATTGGTGCAGTACTCGAGCTGGTGGTCAAAGGCTCGCCCCGCCCATTGGCCTTCTTCAGCAGGAAACTGTCCAAGGCAGAATCGGGTTATTCTACCTTCGATCGAGAATTGCTGGCGGTGCACTTGGCTGTCCGTCACTTTCGCCATTTCTTAGAAGGTACGCCCTTCGTCATTCGCACAGACCACATGCCTCTGGTGCACGCCTTCACTCGACAGTCTGACATCTGGTCCGCCCGTCAACGCCGACATCTCTCCGCCGTGGCTGAGTACAATTGCACCCTCCAATACGTCCCTGGGAAAATGAATCCCGTTGCCGATGCCCTGTCAAGAAACACGTTGGCTGCCGTTCAACTGGGATTGGATTACAACGCCCTGGCTGAAGCCCAACGACAGGATCCAGAGTATCAAGCTTGTAGGACATCCTGCACGTCCCTCCGTTGGGAGGATTTTCCCCTCGAAGACTCCAACACCACCCTCCTCTGTGACGTCAGTACTGGTAGACCGCGACCTTGGATTCCTGCTCCCATGCGCCGACAGGTGTTTGATCTCATCCACGGCCTTTCACATCCCTCGTGCCGTTCTACTGCACAGCTGCTGAAGGCAAAGTTCATTTGGCAGGGCATTTCTAAGGATGCTAAGGATTGGGTCCGTGCCTGTACTTCTTGCCAAACTTCCAAAGTACATCGACACACGGATTCAGGAGTGGGCACCTTTCCTCAACCTCAGCATCGTTTCGCACACATTCACGTCGACGTTGTAGGCCCCCTACCCACATCACAAGGACATCGTTACCTGTTTACCGTCATCGACCGCTCCACTCGTTGGCCTGAAGCCATTCCCATGGAAACTGCAACGTCCGCCTCATGTACATCTGCCTTACTCTCTGGATGGATTTCAAGATTCGGTATCCCTGAGCATATTACTTCTGACAGGGGAACCACTTTCACCACTCAATTATGGACGTCATTAGCGAATCTCCTGGGCATCACCCTACATCAGACAACAGCCTACAACCCCGCTGCCAATGGAATGGTTGAACGTTTTCATCGCACCCTCAAAGCAGCTTTGATGTCCCGCTGCAAGGATTGCAACTGATTTACTCAGCTTCCCTGGGTCCTCCTTGGACTAAGGACCACTTCTAAAGACGCCCTCGACGTCTTGGCAGCTGAAATGGTGTATGGCGACCCGTTGGTCGTCCCTGCCGAAATTTTTCCTTCTACAACCTCCTCCGACGATCTCCAGCGCATACGTCACGTCGTGGGAAAATTTACTCCGTGCCGCCAGACTTACAAGCCCCCAGCGAAGCATCACATACCAACGGACTTGCACTCTGCAACGCACGTCTTCCTGCGCAACGACACCAGAAAGCCACCACTAACGCCCCCTTACACGGGCCCTTTCCTTGTGAGCCGACGCAGTCCGAAAGCATTCCTCCTAAACATTCGGGGCAAAGAAGACTGGGTCTCCATTGATCGTCTAAAACCTGCTTATCTTCTGCCAGATGACCCGCCTACAGTTCGCCTCTCTAGATCAGGGCGCCCTATTTAACATGTACAGTATGTAATTTTTAGGGGGGGAGCCATGTACCAACCGTGTTTCACACAATTGTACATAATTCCTTTTGTATATATTATGCTTGTATCTTCGCTCTTCCCTCGCACTAAAACGAACATGAAAATTCATATCTGGTTTTTCCTCTGTGATATTGTTTGTCTTGTGAACTTGTTATGTCCTGTTGCCTTGAGGTTTTGTATATAAGGCATTGTCGCTCTCACAAGACGTCTCCTAACTTGAAGGTTTAAAAGCCACTCATGAATCCCAGAGGTAAGGAACAGTGACAAAGCTCCGGCTAACAGTCCAATACACTAAAGATTGACCTTATATATACATATGATCAGTGGCCAAGCCCCCTCTCCACCCAATCAAGGACCAGGGAGGGCCAGGCAGTGACTGCTGATGACTCAGCAGGTAGACCTGTAGGCTCTCCCAAAGTCCCCCATGACCCAATCCTTAGCTCACAAGGATTGTAAGGTTGTAGACTTTTCAAGAAATTATCAAGTTTGAGTGTGACTCAAATCTCAGTCTGGAGATCGCAAGCGAGGGACGATTCCAATAGGCCACTAAATCCGAATTTCTCTCTTATCCAGAGTTGAGATTAGCAAGTGGGCAGGAATTATGGAAGAGTTTATTGTGCCATCATTATCTCCTCCTACGCCTATTGACGCAAAAGCCCTCGGTTAGATTTCACCAGTCGTCTCTATCTTGAGGTTTTAATTGAATACTCTATTCATCATCCATTCATTCATCATTGTGCCATAGCAGAAATCAATTTAAATTATGCTCTTTATGTTTTAGCTTCGTCACCCCGGTAGAAGAGAGATATGTAGAAAAAGCATTGAATATAACATTTAGGTTGTGAGGGTTACAGGTGGGGGTTGGAGGCATGTAGGGTGGGATGGGGTAAGGAAGAGAACCTACTCTGTACGTATCCGGACACCATTAGGATTCTTTTCTGTAGCTTATTCTATGTCTCGTCACATTTAGGAGACTTTTTATTTTTCACATTCGGCCTTTGCTTACGTTTGTCTTTTGTCATCTTTGAATTTTTAATGCACTTCTTTGTTATGCCTGGTCTTGTGCGTGTACAGTATGTGTTGTGCATTTACGCGTTTTCTTGTGTATGACTTTGAATACACATACGCTGCATAATTATTGTACATATTGTACAATATATATATATATATATATATATATATATAGATGTATATATATAAATATATATGGAGATATATATACAGTATATATATGTATATATGCATATATATATATATATATATATGCATATATATATATATATATATATATATATATATATATATATATATGCATATATATATATGTATATATATATATATATATTTATATATATACATATATATATGTATATATATATATGTATATATATATATATATATATATATATATATATATATATATATATATATATATATATATTATCATCATACCTACGCCTATTGACGCAAAGTCCTTGGTAAGATTTCGCCAGTCTTCTCTATCTTTAGCTTTTAATTCAATTCTTCTCCATTCATCACACTACTTCACGCAATATATATATATATATATATATATATATCTATATATATATATATATACAAACACATACATACATACAACAAAAGCAACCGTTTCTAGTCCACTGCAGGATAAAGGCCTCAGACAAGTCCTTATTCATGTCTGGGTTTTGGCCAGTTTTCATTACCACGTTGGCCTTTGCGGCTTAGTAATGGAGCGAGATTTTGGTCTGATCACTTATAGCAAACCTTCCTAGTATGGGTGGCCCTGAATAGAATAGCTTTGCTGATCCTGGCAATAAGCAAACCCTTTTACCACGTTAATATATTCCCTCTCAGAAAAGAATAAACTTATATAATATGTATATATGTATACACATGTAAAGTTGTGGGCTAGAGTGAGAATACCATGCAGTTAGGAAAGGATACGTTAATAATTTTTCATAATTTCTTTCAGGAAAGGAAAGTTCCAGTCGCATACATGGAGTCAAAAAGTGTATTTTATTCTTATAACTTATTATTGATTCAAGATACTATTTTTTTCCTAATATGTTTCCTAATATGTAATGTCAATTTCTGATCCATCAACATTATTTCTGTGACATTGACATAAACACTGAATGTTTTATTCGTATTTTTTTATCTCTCTCTCTCTCTCTCTCTCTCTCTCTCTGTAGTGGTCGCTCACTCAACTGTTAATCTGAGTAGCCCTTGTTTGATTCTTGAACCGACCGAAGTGTCCCCTAAAAGTAAAGTATGTCTACGGTGAGCTAAGCAGCGTGTTGGGTACCCAACTGGCTGTGATTTTAGCCATCTGGAAGCGTTGTGTGAGCAAAGATCTTTCAGTAATTTTATCCTTCTGGAAGCATTGTGAATGTTATAGAGCCTGTCTGCTGCCGCCTTAGCCACCGCCTTATTCTTGTTGGTTGCCCCCCCCCCTCCTCCTCCTCCTCCTCTTCCTCTTCCTCCTCCTCCTCCTCTTCCTCCTCCTCCTCTCCAGGTCTGACTTCATGGGTTCCTGGCACGATTAACCCGAAGGGTTTTCTCGACTGCGTTCCATCCAGTTGTTAGTCAACTATAGTGGGTCGTAGTTAGGGTGGTAAGAAAATAAGCGAAGAGAGAAAACTACGCGCTTGTTTTCTTCGATAGAGAATTTTTTAGAAATCAAGACGGGAAAGTTGTGATAAGGTAATCCTCTTTTTCTGCGGGGTTGAAACCGTACATCAGAATGTTTAGATGTTCATTAGGTAGAATATTTTCAGTCCATTATAATTTCAACCAAATATTAATGTATCCTCATTCAATAAAAAGTCGTATTTTGTTAACTGGTTTATTTTTTTTTCTTTTTCATTTTCAAGTTCAGATTATATATTAAAGCTAAGTCGAGTACGTTTAATTACTGCCAAGTTTTTTCACTAACAGAATTTATGTAAAATGCAATTGAGAATGTTTAATTAATACTGATTTTGCGTTTAGGTTATAAGTAGAATTTAGTCTAGTTCGGTTTATTGATTATGAGCAAAATTTTGTTGAAAGATAAGCACTCGAGTATAGATATACGAAGGCATTAAGCAGATATCCATATGAATTTTTAATGTTTTTTAGGCTTTTTGAAAGAAGCCCAACGTTTAAATCTGAATAGATAGTTATGGTAGATAGGAATTTAAAACTATATAAGAAAATAACCGATGATAATGATAATCGTAGTAATTGTTGTGATAATTGTGAAATATGGGATAAATAAGACTTATTTTTCTTTTATGATATCTTTATATTATGTTAGAAGGATTCATAAAATTCATAAGCTTTATGAGGCCTGATATTCTCAGCGTCATTTGCTCTTACGATTAAATGCTTATATTTGTTTATATATATATATATATATATATATATATATATATATATATATATATATATATATATATATATATATATATATGTGTGTGTGTGTGTGTGTGTGTGTGTGTGTGTATGTATAGATTGATATATATTCTTCAGTTTTCAATAATTCTGATAATAATAATAATAATTATTATGTACAGGAGTCCCTAGCACACCTTCGCTTCGATAAATCGCACCCTGTGACACCATTGCTTCTTGGTGAGTAACCAAGCAGATAGTGTAAGCGAGAGATAGAAGAGTTGATGATTGGGGCTAAACACATGAACTCGCCGCGAAACTAGGGTATGACTCGGTGTACTTCTCCAGAGCGAGGTGTATCAGGATCTCTCTCTCTCTCTCTCTCTCTCTCTCTCTCTCTCTCTCTCTCGAAATACGAGGGCCTTAGAGTGCATATTTAAGAAAGAAGACGTCTTTAAGAGACTAGATTACAAAGAAAGATAAATTTAAGACAATTTTTAGCTCGGCTAACTCTTGCTTGGTGTGTCCTTACAGAAACGGAAGTTGCATGCAAATTTGATTAGACTATTTACACTCATGACTTCTTATATATCCTGTGTTGATTTTCATCAGCATATTCAAATGCCTTTGGAAAATGCAAGAAAGATTTAAAAATAAAACTTTTGATTTTTGTATTCGTGAAAATATACTGTACAGTAAGATAGATAAAAAGTATGTGAAATGCTGTCGAGATCAAATAATCTTTGGTTTTTTACTTGTTATTCTTTCATATTTTTTATATGTATCTAAAGAGGCATGGAAAAAATTTTGAAAGGAATATTATAATTTAGAATACATTTTCAATTTAAATCATTTATGTATATCTCCAGACTCGCATGTATATTAACGAAAACGTTAAAAAAAAAAAAAAAAAGATTTTGATGTGTTTGATAGCAGGTACAGACAGAGAAATTCTATACCTCATTCCAGATGTAAGTTACAATTGGGTTGGATTTATACTTTACATGAAATAATTTAGAAAAATCCACCATTTAAGGTCATTAGCACAAATTATAAAAATTTTGTACAAATAACAGCTATGTTCATACCCGATATTTGAGCATGATTCTGCAAATTCATTTTTCAGGAATAAACAACATCTATTTATAAATGTGCCTATGTTTTTGTTTGTTGATTTGTTCATCTGTACGTACTTGCTATTTTTTAAGTTTGTTTTCACGTAATAAATCATTTCAATCTTCCTATTGATGTTAGTGACTACACTAGTGTACCCGAGCCGTAAAAAATGATGTCTAAATATTTAGATAGATATATACACGCACGCACACACACATTCAGCTCTTCCCTGCACATCCCTTTTTCCTAACTACAAAACGCTGGTTCGGCAATTTGTGGGAGAGTGTGATTTCCGAGTGTACCTCTCGGTGTACCCCCTCTCCAGAATATGACTACCCCTTCTCTGAGCGTGACAGGAAAGAATGATATCGTGTGTGTGTGTATATATATATATATATATATATATATATATATATATATATATATATATATATATATATAGTCAGACATTTGTACTTTATTTTATAGGAGAGATGTTCTTTTATCAACGGAATGGAACATTAACGTTTCCTGCGCGCGCGCGCGTTTTGATATGAAAATAAAATACCACAGATACAAGTAACCCCCCCCCCACCACCACCCAGATTACCACGAGTCATTCACTTATTGCAGAATATTGGCCTCATTATCCATGGGTAAAATGCAACCCGACTAAAAATACCATTATATTTTCTACTCATCTT
This sequence comes from Palaemon carinicauda, assembly GCF_036898095.1. Taxonomy (NCBI): domain Eukaryota; kingdom Metazoa; phylum Arthropoda; class Malacostraca; order Decapoda; family Palaemonidae; genus Palaemon; species Palaemon carinicauda. Next base: position 12,217,158 of record NC_090752.1, read on the forward strand.
GTATTCTGGGCTTAAACCATTATGTCATTATTGGGATATTTCGCGTCATCTGTGGGCAGCGGTGCGCCTGACATTTTGACGGTGATATATTCATGAATAGTTAAACTCCCTATTTAGAAGGGAGTCATTTGTTTGTTTGGATATTAGGTATGATACCTAATAAATACATTTGTTTGATATATTTAACGTTTCTTGGTTTGTTTTTAAAGGTTTTTAAGGCCGCTCATGATTGGCTGAGGCAAGGGAGAGTGACATTGTCCTAGCACGCAGGACAATGCCCTAGAGATTGACCTTATATCTATATGATTAGTGCCTAATCCCCCTGTCCACCCAAGCTAGGACCAGGGAGGGCCAGGCAGTGGTTGTTGATGAGTCAGGAGTTAGACCTTTAGGCTCCTTCAACTCCCCATCCTTAGCTCACAAGGAGGGTGAGGTTGCAGACACTAAAGGAACTAATGAGTTTGAGTGTGATTTGAACCCCTGTCTGTCAGTCACCAGGTAGAGACGTTACCAATAGGCCACAACAACGCGAAACATGTAATGAGCCACTACTGTATACTTAAATTTTGTAATTCAGTAATCTAAGTATTACGGTATTTTTTCTTTCGTTTTGGTGAAGATCTTTAAAACTTTTTCCTTCTTTTATTTTCTATTGACTTACTCTGAGAAGCAGATATTTAATTTTGTCAGGCGTTAAGCCTCTATATCTTTTATTATTTTCTTTTTCTCTTTGGACTTAGATTTTAAAAATGGCTGAATTGAGTATCTAAAAATTCTACTCAAAGTTACTTAGACGAAAATTAAAGTTTTCTATTAAACGTTTGGATTAAGCCTTATTATTTAAAACGTTTCTTGTTATTTAGACATCGAACTGGCGCTCTCGGTTAGCTAACAACTGCAACCGTAGCTTAGGCATGCAAGGATACCCAGTTCATATATCTTGCAGTATAAATCCTACTTCTCCTCAGAATACAGAAGCCATAAATCCTAACAGCGCTGCCAGACGAAGGAAGTAGTCTCCATGACGTCGAGCCCTGAGTGGGTTTGTGTATTGGTCTAAAAAATATTTTGTGTTCTTCATATTTTGTTTATAGGCAAATATTTGCTTATTATTTTGACAGATTCGATAAATATAGAAGGCAGATTAAAAAAAAATAAGCACAATTATTCCCATTATTTATATTAGCGTTCATGGTATAACGTTTTAATGTTTTGTATTTCAACGAATTTAGCCAAGGTTATCAAATATCAAGCTAGAAATGAAGTCTTCCTTCTCCGTTTAGTTAAGCGAGATGGAAATTGTGGGGATTGCTGCATGCAAGAGAGGAAGGAAAGATATTTGTAATATCAACTTACGTATGCTTACACATTATACATACACACACACACACACACACACATATATATATATATATATATATATATATATATATATATATATATCTGTGTGTGTATATTTGAGTGTGTCTATCCACAATATGTGTGCAGTATATATACCTGTTTATCTAATTGATACACACACAGATATATATATATAAATATATATATATATAATATATATATACAGTATATATATATATATATATATATATATATATATATATCACTTGCCAAGCTACGATCCTAGTTGGAAAAACAGAATGCTATAAGCCCAAGAGCTCCAACAAGGAAAATAGCCCAGTGAGGAAAAGAAGTAAATAAAATACAAAGTAATTAACAATTAGAATGAAATATTTTAATAACACAAACATTAAAATAAATCTATAAAAAAGAAAAAAAACAAAAGGAAGAAAATAGGATAGAATAGTGTGCCCGGGTGTATCCTCAAGCAAGAGAACTCTAAAACCCAAGACATTGGAAGACCATGGTACAGAGGCGCTACCTAAGACTAGAGAACAATGGTTTGATATTGTTCTGTCTTTCCCCTAGAAGTGCCTGTTTTACCCTTATTACCAAGAGGGAAATAGCCACTGAACAATCGCAGTGCAGTAGTTAACTCCTTGGCAATCTCAGTGTTGTCAGGTGTAATAAGGACAGAAGAGAATATGTAAAGAATAGGCCAGACTATTCGGTATATGAAATATCCAATGGGAAAAGGAGCCATAACGAGAGAGAAGGATACAATGTAAATTAGTACTGTCTGGCTAGTCAAAGGACCAATATATATCTTACGGCAGTCCAACGTAGCTGATGCAGACAATTCGATGTCTCTCTGTAGGAAAGGAGGGACTACCGTATGTGATTGTCCATCGAAATTATGAGATGATGGCTGTGGCAAGGGCCTAAAAACAAATTTGGCTCAGTCCCCTAACATTAAACGGCAATGGAAAACATCGCCAAGGATTTGACTAGTCACGAAAGTAACAATATAATATAGTCCTGGCTTTCCCCAATGCCTGTATCCAGTGTATGGGTCATTCTAAAAGACGCCCTCGAAAGACAGTGGTATCACCACTTGGTTTTTCCGAACCATTTCTCTTTTTGCGTTCAGCTTTTCCCATTTCTATTTGAGGTTGCTTTTTCATATCAGTCAATATCCATATCGTCTCATAGCTAAAAAATCTACACTTTCCGCAAATATTATTTTCGTGGTCTGATGCCTTCCCTGCCACCAACACGCACCATTTACCCAGTCTTGGGCTCAGCATATGGTTGTATTGACTTGCTTCTCCATATTTTACACACACTCACATACATAAAGTATATATATATATATATATATATATATATATATATATATATATATATATATATATATATATATATATATATATATATACCGTATTTTCTGTGTCATAAGACGCACCTTTTTTCACGAAAAATTTCCCTCAAAATCACCCTGCGTCTTAACACTAGGAAAAAGTTGTATAGGGGAGTTTGACACCCCTCAAACTCCATTCTATTGACTTACAAGCACTCAAACTCACGAGAGATAGAATATAAACGTACAATTATCATTCATATAGTATATATTCATTCATTTTTATATTGCACTTCATTTAATGAAGTACAGTAGAAAATTATGTTTATTTGGGTAATCAGCTGATGATTCGGTAACACCCTTCCACAAGTAAGCATGCCAACTAGTGGTCTCTTAGCAGACGACACTATGACATAGTTGTTTATTCAGTATATATCTATTTTATCATATTTTGTTGAAATTTTGTAATAAAGAAATATATTGATAATGACTCTGTTGTCTGAGTTCCGAAATAATACAAACAGACAGTTGCTGAATACGTCCTTGGAAAAAAACTTCTGTTTGTTGAGTGCAGTATTACCAAGTTAGCAAAAAAGTAACTAGACCCAGAATCATATAAACAGTAGTGAAAGTATCCCACCTAAAAGAATTTATAGAATATAATCAATAACCACATTCTGTGTGAAAATTTATAGGGTATATGAGGAATTTTTGAACTATTACTAGAATTTTACTTCTTTACCATAATTTTATTAAAAACCTTTGGCAACACTGCTTTCATGTAAACAAGTTAAAACAACACTTGAAACACCAAGCACTTCAAGTATACGTGTATTTTTGGTGGAAACTACGACTGGTTTAGTTGTTTCTTACAACAATGTGTAAGGGAATTGGGATAATCGGCATATAGCTAATAAATATTAACTTGAACATTTCATAATACACCCAAAATAAGAAAAGTTACTGTGCCAGACAATAATCACGCTAGAGTCGCTGACCATGAATTTCTGCTAAGAAGTTTTTAATCCTTAATTTTTTTTTTTCTAAAACTGCCTTGCTAATTTAAGGGTGCGTCTTATCACACGGGAAATACGGTATATATATATATATATATATATATATATATATATATATATATATATATATATGTATATATATATATATATATATTTATATATATGTGTATATATATATATTTATGTATATATGCATGTATATATACACAAAATAAATGAAATCTCTTTAATATGAATCTCATTAGGGTTAGTTTTTTTTTATTGATCCAAAGCTATGGTTTGATTAAAACGCAGTAATTTTACAAATACTGTTGACAACTACAGATGAACCTGTAATGCCCACCTCCTTCATTATTATCATTATTATTATTATCATTATTATTATTAATTGTTAAGCTACAACCCTAGCTGGAAAAGCAGGATGCTATAAACCCAAGGCCTCCAACAGGGAAAATAGCCCGGTGAGGAAAGGAAACAAGGAAAAATAAAATATCTTGAGAAGAGTAACAACATTAAATTAATTATCTTCTATATAAACTATACAAATTTTAACAAAACAAGAGGAAGAGAAGTATGATAGAATAGTGTGCCCGAGTGTACCCTCAAGCAAGAGAATTGTAACCCAAGACAGTGGAAGATAATAATAATAATAATAATAATAATAATAATAATAATAATAGCAAGAATTAATCAAACGTGATTTCCGGAATAAGAAACTGATATCCGGCTTTTTTTTTTATTTCTAGTATGTGATGGGCACGAAAAGATCTTATCCTTTGAAATATTGTGAAATCTTTATCCATATCTTGTGCTTTGTCACTTTGCAGCTGTTGCGGGTCATCTGAGACTCTGGCTCAATACATCATTCACGACTCGTCATTTTCTTATCTTACATCAGTCCCATCGCCGTATTCTTACAGCACCGCGTTCATGATGCTTATCAACAATAGAAACACGATTATACCCATTCCAGAGACTTATTTTCACATCAAATCGGTTACTCCTCTCCTCCATCTGCATTCTATGGTTGTCGCCTCTAGTTCTTCTGCTATAATATATATATATATATATATATATATATATATATATATATATATATATATATATATATATATTCAAATAAGCCATATATTTTTTATACATTAATGTCTGGATCCTCTTAACGACCTCGGGATCAGAGCCCCAGGCGAAATCACACAAAGACAAGAGCTTGTGACCGGCTGGGAATCGAACCCTGGTCCGGCAAACTTGTAGAGACAGTGACTACCACTTGGCCACGAAGAAAGATAAAAGTCAATGACAATGCTGCTGTACTTACAGTATACCTGTCGAATTCAGGTGTTTTGTACTTAGAACTTAAATTTTCCCATCTTCACCATCGTAGCTAATTGGTAGTTTGTTACTTGGCATTCGATTAATGATAAATTTTGCACATTTAGACTTGTTTTTCATTTTCAAATATTTGAATATGAAAAAAAAAACGTCCAAATGTGCCAAAATTTATCATATATATATATATATATATATATATATATATATATATATATATATATATATATATGTATATATATAATACAATAAACAACAATGCAATCTTTTCTAATCCGCAATAGGACAAAGGCCTCAGATATATCCTTCTTCATGTCTGGGGTTTGGGCAGTTTTCATCACCACACTGGACAAATGTGGATTGGTGATCGTGGGAGAGTTTTGCCTGATCGTTCAGAGCAAGCCAACCTAGTATGGGTGGCCTTGACTAGTACACTTTGCTGATCATGGCAATACACAAACCCTTCCACCATGTTAAGATATCCTCACTTAGAGAGGGATATACATATACAGTATGTGTATATATATGTACAGTTTGTATGTGTGTGTATTAATATTAGAATATTTAGCTACAAATATCTCTAAGTATTATTATTATTATTATTATTATTATTATTATTATTATTATTATTATTATTATTACTTGCTAAGCTACAACCCTAGTTGGAAAAGCAGGATGTTATAAGCCCAAGGGCTCCAATAAGGAAAATATCCCAGTGAGGAAAGGAAAAAGTGAAAAAATATTTTAAGAAGAGTAACTTCATCAAAATAAATATCTCCTATATAAACTATATAAACTTTAACAAAACAAAAGGAAGAGAGATTAGATAAAATAGTATGCCCAAGTGTACCCTCAAGCACGAGAACTCTAACCCAAGACAGTGGAAGACCATGGTACAGAGGCTATGGCACTTCCCAAGACTAGAGAACAATGGTTTGATTTTGGAGTGTCCTTCTCCTAGAAGAGCTGCTTACCATAGCTAAAGAGTCTCTTCTACCCTTAGCAAGAGGAAAGTGGCCACTGAACAATTACAGTACTGTAACCCCTTGAATGAAGAAGAATTGTTTGGTAATCTGTGTTGTCAGATGTATGAGGACAGAGAAGAATACATAAAGAATAGGCCAGAATATTCGGTGAATGTGTAAGCAAAAGGAAAATGAACCGTAACCAGAGAGAGGGATCCAATGTAGTACTGTCTGGCCAGTCAAAAGATGCCATTACTCTCCATAGGTAGTATCTCAACGGGTGGCTTAGACCTGTCTGGTATTCAACTGTTGACTCAATAAACTATGTTGGACAAAAACTTGCTGTCTGAAAATTCATATTCCTGTTCTGTAACTCTGGCACCGTTGTTCTGTTAGTTCTTTATCCGTGCCGCATAAGATTTATAATTCTGACCAACCTTTGCATTCACATCTTCCTAGCCTACACCATCCAGTACATTGTTTTAGGTATTTTAACAGACTTGCCTTCTCCATTATAAGGCTAAACACTATACATATTCTAGTATTTCAAGACGTTTTATTCCAACTGTGCCCAGATTAAGAAATGAGCATCCTAATGTAGCAGTTGAGTTCAGACTAGCGTTGTTTTTTTTTTTTTACGAGGTCATGACAGATGTATTTTAACATTGTTACTGATCTTACACATTACTCCTCATATATAGTTTATTAACCTATTTAATTTCCTCACTTAGCTATCTTTTGTTGGAGCCCTTGGGCTTGTAGCATCCTTCTTTTCCAGTTAGGGTTGTAGCATAGCAAGGGATAATGATAATAAAAACGGTAATTGCATATTTTAAGTACACGGTTTTATGGGTTGTAAACGAGATAGCCATCAACTTCAAGCTTTTTTTGGCTTGGTATTTGAAAGTATGAAAGGCATGAGTTAATTACTGTCAAAGTAATCTTATGCATGCATATAAAAAGGCAGTCAAGCATACCATAAAATTTCCTCCCCCCAAAAAATAAAAACAATTAAAAAAACCAGCTAAAAGGAAAATCTATTCTCAAATGTATTTAAAGAGATGTCTAGACAGAGATACAGACCGCCACTTGCTTAAACACATTTATCCATCAACTTATTTTTATTCTATATATATCTATCTATCCATACATGTGTATGCTCGAGGGAGCATGTACATTTGATTATACATACTGATATCGATTCTAGTTATGAAAATATGTACAGTGGGACACAGGAATTCCTAGCACATCTCGCTCTGAGAAATTGCACTCTGTCACACCTTTATTGCACCTCGAGTTCGAGTGTGTAGCACTACCCATCACATCTGTCATCTCTCCCTACACCATATGTATGGGTACTCGCCGAGCAGTGAGAGTGTGACAGCGTACACTTCCTCAGAGCATAGATGCGCCAGGAATTCCTGCGTCCAACTGTACATATTTTCATACATATTTCTATGCCGGGTATCGATTTATGTATAAACACATGAGACATGTATAAACACATATTTCATACATACACACATCGATACCCGGTATATCAATATGTATGAATATATTTCATGGATTCTAATTCACATCGACCAAGGCAGCTCTGTTCCCGATGATTTTTCGACCCAGACTCAAGTAGTTTTCCCTCCTTCCTCTCGACCTCGTCCTTATCGAATCGTACTCGACGTCTGTTTGACATAATAAACACTTGATCGTGGAGGAAGGTTCTTGAACGGATGAACCTCCCCGTCCATTGTATTCTTGACGTTTCCCGTGAAACGGAATATTCATAGGATGTTTTCAATGGTTTGTTGTTTCCGATCGGTTCATGAAATCAACACTAAATTAAGGTATAATGCTGTTAATCTTTAAAGCTTTCAATTTTGCAATAAATCTAATGAATTTATAACTGGAATAAGTGATGATTTTGTTGCTCATTAACGAAGGTCCTATAAGTTGTTCCTCAGCAGTTATAGAATTTATAATATTGATTTGGCATAGGGTCTTCTAGCAAGGACACAAAATATTGATTGCACTGCATCACATATTTCCGACATGTTACTTCAGTATGATATTTAGAAAATACATTAGGAAGCACACGCCAATGGTTTATGGTTAGCTATTCATTATTAAGTCCATTCACATGCAGATGATTCTACTCTTTACAAAATACCTTCCTCTACTACACAGAATCATTCGTACATTCGTTTACATTCTTGTTTGTGTTAGTGTTGCTGTCAAGAATTAAGGTGATTAATTCTATTAACAATTTTAGTATATACTTTTCTCCAAAAGACTGAACTTCACGCTTCTTTAGTCATTTTAACACTGGTTAGCTAACTTAAATGTTATGATTTTGCTCTTATTATTAACTAACTGCCATTATTAAAAAGACACTTCATGAGTATATTCAATAAATCGTATGAAGCCTGCGTCTTCGAAAACATCCGAAACAGAAAGAAAATTGAAACGGAAGGTTGAAAAAAAAGTCGAATCTAGACCAGAAGGAAAAGATATAGGGAAAATGCTGGGTTCATGAGAAAACGGAAACAGGTTGAGAAATCCAAACCCTGGCGAATGAGGAATTAGAGAGACAGGGAACCAAGGTACTTGTGCATTTTCTCTGCTGGGACCAACGGGGCAGGTCACCCTCTGCCCATTATGTAGCCTAGGGCCGAAATAAAGCAGGAAGAGGGGAGGGGAATAAATGACTGTATAAGCCTGAAGGTGAAAAACGACAAAGGAATAGAAGGATGCTGGATTCAGAAGGGTAAAAAAAGGGTGATGTGAAAAGGATGTCTAATTCTGAAGAGAAAGGTGAGAGAATTAAAGTGTTGCCTAATTCCAAAGGCAGAGAAAGGTGGGAGAATTAAAGTGTTGCCTAATTCCAAAGGCAGAGAAAGGTGAGAGAATTAAAGTGTTGCCTAATTCCAAAGGCAGAGAAAGGTGGGAGAATTAAAGTGT
>NC_090752.1:12231123-12243623 GCF_036898095.1 Palaemon carinicauda
CTGGACAGTGTCACGTGATATTTTTCATTTACATACGTGTGATGAATGGAATAACGACACTTGGACGAAGAAGTGACTTGAATATTACATTATGGCGTATATTAGAGAATAGATTCTGTTTCACGCAATCTATTGAGAACACACCGATATTGAAAAACTACAGACTTAAATTTTAGGTTACTTTTATTATAAATTATTATAAATTGAGTAATGTAGATACAGAGTTTCCATTTTGTTATTTTTATTATTATAACGGAATACTCCCTCAAGCCTAGGGATGATCTTGTTCGTCATAAGGTGTCCCAACAGGTGCATCTTCTTCAGAACCAGTGAAAGAGTTTCCTGTTTATTAATTTTTTAGGTCATATAATGGTTACTTTTTTTATTGATTTATAAATTGTTGGACCCAATGGCCCAGCGCAGGGGTCGGGGAGACTATTCAGCGTTAAGGTGTAATATAAAAAAAAAAAAAAGTTAAAAGGTAGAAGTAAGGAACGGTTATAGAGGTAAAATAAAAGCCTAAAAAGGGGGTTATATAGGCGTTATGCGTTTATAGGGACATTGCAAATAAATATTTATTTGGGAGAGTAATCTGCGAAACCAGAATGATATAGGGACATTGTTTGTTAGACAGGGTGAAACCTTATCATTTCCCGTTGCCTACACATAAACAAATTTGCGGTTTAAAAGTTCCAAAAATATTTTACTTATTTGTGTATTTTTTGTGTTTTTGTGAATATTATCTTGTTACAAAGGAAAAATATTTAAGAAATTTGTTTAAACAGGAAGCGCCATGATTAAAAGTTTTGTATTTTTTTTTCTCTCATTTGATTTGTGAAGATTTATTGAAAATATCCGATACTGAATGCTAACGACATTAGTGATCGAAGATTATCTTTGAATGGTCTGTATATCAAATACCATTGAATTTTGTAATGAAAATTACCATCTATTATGAAAGTGTACCCAAAACATTCGTTCCCATCCTTCTGTTAATAATTATAGCGGAAAGTGATCAAAACCTTGTTCATTTCCATATTATTACATCTATCATCCCATAAGAAAATATTTTTTTCAAGTTATTACCAGCGTTGTCTACCATTTTGACGAGAATGGCTAATTCTTATCCATTTCAAACGGCGTCGTTCATAATCAAATTAGGTCTTTTTCGCCCATAGAAATAGAGGCGAAAATCCCCTGTCGTCTGAGGGGCATTTAGAACCCCCGTGTGAGCGCTTGGAGAAACACATTTCCATGATGATGCACATTATGTGAAACTTATGTTACCATTATGTGAAACTTATGTTGCCGTTATGTGAAAGTTACTTTCCCGTATCGTCTGCATCGGTCAATCTAAGAAATGAATATCCGTTTTTTTTTTTTTTTTTTTTTTTTTTTTTTTTTTTTTTTTTTTTTTTTTTTTTTTTTTTCAGGGAAGAGATTTTAAAATCTGAAGCTCCAGATAAGAGGAACCAGTTGGACCAAAACTGGAATTTAGCCATTTAGTAATTTCTTGAAACTCATTTCTGCTTCAGAATTTTTATAGAATGATACATGAATTATATATATATATATATATATATATATATATATATATATATATATATATATATATATATATATATATATATATTGAATTTCTTATTCCTGATCTAGATATTAATCTTTGGCACCGCCGTTCAATTAGTTCATTGTGCATGTTGCATAAGATTTTTCATAACTCTGACCATCCTTTACATTCAGATCTCCCTGGACAATTCTATCCTGTTCGTAATACTAGGCAGGCAGTTAATTCTAATAGCCAGGCCTTCTCCATCATGAGGCTCAATACTACACAGTATTCTGGAAGTTTTATTCCAATATATATATATATATATATATATATATATATATATATATATATATATATATACTAGGTAATGGGAAAGTGTACATACACACAAAATAGGCTACTATTTGTAATACTCCATTCCCCGGTCCGGATTATGTTTTTTGATAGCAGTGGCTAATCTGGGGCTTTTCTGGTGGCATCGCTTCAAAATGCGATGGACAGACGATTTCAAAATTCCTACGTCATAGTTCATTTGATTTACAAATTTTCTTGAACTTTGGTGTTTATTCGATGTTTATTGTCTTATGGAACGTTTCTTGTTGACATTATAATTCTGAATAGTTTAATCAGCTGTAAACTAATTTTTAATTCGAGTGATGGGAAATCACAGGGATGGATTTGTTTGCAACTTCCCTCTAAATTGTCTTTGTACTTAAACTATTTTAAGACCCTTTGTGCATACAGTGAAGTAATCAATTAGGAACGTTACTGGTAAGCTAGACGGCTAAGGTGGTGAAAAATGCTATTGATGAGAACTATTATTTACCGTCACTTACTACTATTAAGGAATCAATGGGTAAGGTAAATTCTAATGTGTGATATATACTGTATATATATATATATATATATATATATATATATATATATATATATATATATGTGTGTGTGTGTGTGTGTGTATATATGTGTGTGTGTATACTGTATATAATAAATTTAATACACACACATATATATATATATATATATATATATATATATATATATATATATATATATAAAATATACGGAGTATATACACACACACACACACATATATATATATATATATATATATAAAATATACGGAGTATATACACATATATATATGTATATATATATATATATATATATATATATGAATTTATTTTCCTATTTGTGAGACTGGACTAATACTAACACCTCTTATTATGGCATGCTTTTCAGCGTATTCTAATGGAATTTAGCAGCTTGCATGTTATGAGGATGCAGTATAATATTACGTGTCCCGTTTGCTAAATTTTTTTAAAGTTTTAGTCGAAACTAATCTAGAAAATAGATTTGCATAAACAGGGACCATTACAAGGAGAAATTGGTTTAACCTTTAAGAGAAAAAAGGTATTATGAAATAACTGGTAAGAGAAACTAAATATATTTCAGTTGTGTTGATTGAAATATGAATTAGTTATTTATATAATTTATTTGCACTTTAACCTTTATTTTGCGATAATTAGTGAAGAGTTATGGTGTTGCTTAAACAAACAATATTGAAACGCTAATTCTTGATATAATTTTAAGAGATGTTGATATTAAAAGAGCCCAAAGTGTATAAAGCAGCATTACTTTATAGAACCTCTTGATGAACCAATTAAAAGTCTGTGCTTTTATTTTGGACACAAGGTGTTCTTTAAACTATAGTTGAAGAAGTTCTAGGAAGATTGTTATAGTTAGTAGTGTCTAAAGTATTTCAGAATACGATGTTTAGAGTGTTTCCAAAAGGGTTTATTCTAGTATATACACTACCAATACGAGAACAAGTCAATGTCTATATTCGAGTCTAGATGACCGAATTACAATTTATGACGAATGTGACTATCTTTGAGTCTAGATAACCGAACTACAATTTATGACGAATGTGACTATCTTTGAGTCTAGATAACCGAACTACAATTTATGACGAATGTGACTATCCAATTCCTTTTGAAATACTTATGGATATTTAGCTGATTTGTTTATAATTGTGTTTTTGTGAGTGATTGTGTTTTGTAATTGGGTGTTTATGAGTGATTGTGTATGTGATTGCTAGTGGTTATGGGTATCGTCACATGTGTATCTACATAATGTGTATTTGCACATTCGTCCATACCCACTATTTTAGATAATGTATACCAGGCTGCGAATCGAAGAATGGCCAATGGGCTATTAAGAAGTCGTTACCTATCGTATTATATATATATATATATATATATATATATATATATATATACAAATGCATGAATAAATTATATATATTCATGTATGTATATATACATTTTGTTTATCAACGTGTTTATTTTGATTTTAGTGGTAATAATTTCAATTTTCAAGTTGTCGGATGTGACTTACCACTGTATCGATTGGCATATTCCTATCTGAATAATTACATTTTATCCTCATTAGTAGAGGTGGCCTGGTGGTAACGTCCTTGCCTGGTGAATGCCAGACTGGGGTTCGAGTCGGCTCAAACTCGAAAGTTCCTTCGGTCGCTGCAACCTCACCATCATTGTGAGCTAAGAATACGGGGTTTATGGGAGCCAATAGGTCTATATGCTGAGTCATCAGCAGCCATTGTCTGGCCCTCCTTGGTTCTAGCTTGGGTGAAAAAGGGGCTGGGGGGCTGATCATATGTAATATGGTCAGTCTCTAAGGCATTGTCCTCCTTGCTAGGGCAATGTCACTGTCCCTTGCCTCTGCCATTCATGAGCGGCCATTAAACCTCTAAAAAGAATCCTCATCGACAAAGAATGGAAAATAAAGCAAAGATGAAATTAATATATAAATAAAATCATAGGTAATTGATTACCAATAATAAAAGTATTTAGAATTGAAAGTTGAACCCATTTTTCCCTTTCTTGGTTTCCATCAAATACAATTTTACATTAAAGCCCAATGTATGAGAACATTTGTTAAATTGGTCGCTAAATGTCAAGTAAGTAAATTTGACTTGAGATGATCCATGATTTATATATAGTCCATTTCTATGATGGTTTTCGTTAGTTTGATTTAGGTTACCGATCTCCACGACCTGTTTATTGCAGAAAACCTCCTCTCTCTCTCTCTCTCTCTCTCTCTCTCTCTCTCTCTCTCTCTCTCTCTCTCTCTCTCTCTCTCTCTCTCTCTCTCTCTCTCAGCGCTTGTTTGTGCCGTGTGTAATGATTCTCTAAAAAATAGTTTCCTGAGATATACTGCTCTTTATTACGGTATAATACGGCGCCATTGTTATTGTCTCGCAGAGAAACGAAAAGATTTTTTGACATGATTTGTAGTTATGAGAATGGAGAAATGAACTCACGTTTATTTGTTATTCTAATTCCATGTTAGACAAATTATAAAAGTAATCGGTGTTGGTTCCCAATAAAGTTGATATATTTTACAGATATTCAGAATATGTTGACCAAACATGCTAGTACTTTTACGTCTCATTGCAATTGGTTAAACTATATTATTATTATTATTATTATTATTATTATTATTATTATTATCATTATTATTATTATTACTAGCCAAGCTACAACCCTAGTTGGAAAAGCAAGATGCTATAAGCCCAAGGGCTCCAATAACGAAAAATAGCCCAGTGAGAAAAGAAAATAAGGAAATAAATAAATGATGAAAACAAATTAACAATAAATCATTCTAAGAACAGAAACAACTTCATAACAGATATGTCATATATAAACTATAAAAAGACTCAGGTCAGCCTAGTCAACATAAAAACATTTGCTGTAACTTTGAACTTTTGAAGATTACTGATTCAACTACCCGATTAGGAAGATCATTCCACAACTTGGTCACAGCTGGAATAAAACTTCCAGAATACTGTGTAGTATTGAACCTCATGATGGAGAAGGCCTGGCTATTAGAATTAAGTGCCTGCCTAGTATTACGAACAGGATAGAATTGTCCAGGGAGATGTGAATGTAAAGGATGGTCAGAGTTATGAAAAATCTTATGCAACATGCATAATGAACTAATTGAACTAATAGACCGTAAGTTTCTGTCCAACAAATTAAGGTAATGGGGCTCCGCATTGCTGTATTGTGTTGACCCCCCCCCCCCCCCGCCTTCCTTGACTTCCAACAGTTTAGGCTTATAAACGTCTAATACAATTGCAATAGGTAGAGCAATAGAATTCTCGGCCACTTTTCTAAAAAGTATATGTTTATTTTTCTTAGTATTAACAGACCGGTTCATTCTTTTATTATATTTATTTTTGACTTTTTGAAAGATACTGTTATCAAACAATTAAGTGTTTTATACTAACAAGATTTTAAGTTTGTTGATCGTACTTTATGCTTTAAGTAGTGTATATGACCTGTCAAATGTGACGGCTAAATATTTAGATAGATAAGCACACACGCACATGCAACCCCTTTCATTGGGGCATAACTACTTCCTCTCCCCTACCCGAGGTATGGGGATTGCTTGGGGTGACCAAATGTGTGTGTATGTGTGACACTGTTTTGTGTGTCTGTGTTTGTAGTCAGACACTTGCTCTTTATTATATAGGTAAGCAAGCTTGTACAAAGTGTCCATATATGGCAATTATTTTTGCGATTGTAGCGTTTTAAAAGAGAAAAATATTTATGCTTTGGTCAAAAGTATGATATTTTATCGGATTCTGAGATTTTCTGAGTTTTTAAGAAGCATAGGTTTGATGGATAAGATGTAAATTTCTGTTATCATAGATTTATATCTATTTTTTTTTTATCATGTAGATTTAATATATATTCTTATTCACTCCCGAAATTATTCATCCTACGTATGTAAGTCAAGTTCAACTTATTGGCTAAGTAATATCCTCCCTTTTAATACTAATTTACAAAAACAACTTGAAATCCATGTAACTTACTGTAGCATTATCTGAATACGTATGCATGCAATGAACTTAGAATAACTTGAAGTTTATGGTATTTATTTTATTAATTTTTCCTTTTCCTATAGATAACGTAACTTCTTTCATTTTCTGTGGTACTTCTCTGAACTCATTTTATCTCATCGATTCCCTCTAAAGTCTGCTGAAAGGTGTTTTTTTTTTTATTTTTTTTTTTTTTTTTTTTTATGAATGAATGAATGAAGAACGTTAGCCATATTCTTTGAGGCCTTTAACATGCATAAATATATAGACTTCCATGACAGTATCCTATCATTTTATCTTCATAATTATTGTTTGCCGTTTCATGTCTTCAGGATTCAGCGGCCTATAATTAGTTTAAACTCCGATGACCTTTCACATAGTTTAACCACATAAGAAATAAAAGTATAGTTTGATAAAAAAGGAAATATGTTTTGTTATTTTTATGGTAATCTTATCCTGAGTTACATTCCAAGACAAAAATAAATGAAAAACAAAAGGAATGCGTAATGAATCATGCTGTCAAATGATATAGACATTTACAGTTCCCATAACTTGATATTGAAAAAGCAGAAGTGGCGATACCGCCTATAAGAGCTATGTTAGAATGACCAGCAAATTACCATATTCAGGGACCTATACAGGACCTAAGCATTACATTATCCAGAACACTATGGTTATTGCCAGTATAAATGGTATTAATTATCATAATAGTAGCATTATTCCAATTAGAAATAGATTATATTATTGGTCGTAGCAACGATCTCTCATTTGGAACAAGATAAAGGAAGTAATAAGTACTTAATTTCCATCTGCTGCTGCTAATATCTAATATAATGTAATATATATATATATATATATATATATATATATATATATATATATACTGTGTATACATATACACATATACTGTATATATATATATATATATATGTATACTGTATATATATATATATATATATATATATATATATATATATATATATATATTTATATATATGTGTGTGTGTGTATTATCCTTCAATTGTAATTTCCTACCGTTTTACTTGACGACCATTCCTTCAATATTATTTCTCTGATTGAATAAGGTAATCAAAGCATAAAGCATTAAATAGTTTTTTTTTTCCTCTCTCTCTCTCTCTCTCTCTCTCTCTCTCTCTCTCTCTCTCTGTGTGTGTGTGTGTGTGTGTGTGTGTTGTTGCATCTCATATTTGATTTTAGTGTTCTTTACATATGTTTGTTATGTAATTAATATCCATTGGTGTGTATGCATAACTATGTGTTTATATTAATACGTGTGTATTATGGTTCCATTAAACCTGCCTTTGATCTCAATATCTTTCACTCGAGTAATCAAAACAGAAGTTTTTGATTAAATACCCAAATATCCAACAGTTGTTCATAATGTAACATAACGCTTGGAACATGTTTATAATTGAGGATTATTTGTCCATTGCCGTAAGTTTTTATTTCGCTATAGAAGCGCGCACTCACGTAATGTTTTAGACTTGATTGTAAACGAATGTATCAAAAGACGAGGTTATATACGCATCTTATATACATTATATGTGTGTGTTACCATTAATTAATTTAATGTGTTCCGAAATGTTTGTCGTTAAAAGAACAAAGGCATGACCCTAAGACTAGTCTCTAAACCTAAAGGCTTATATGAAAGTTTGAAATTCTCTAAACCTAAAGGCTTATATGAAAATTTGAAATTCTCTAAACCTAAAGACTTATATGAAAATTAAAATTCTCTAAACCTAAAGGCTTATATGAAAATTTGAAATTCTCTAAACCTAAAGGCTTATATGAAAATTTGAAATTTTCGAACCCTAAAGGCTTATATGAAAATTTAAAATTCTCTAAACCGAAAGGCTTATATGCAAATTTAAAATTTTCTAAACCTAGAGGCTTATATGAAAATTTGAAATTCTCTAAACCTAATGGCTTATATGAAAATTTGAAATTCTCTAAACTTAAAGGCTTATATGAAAATTTGAAATAACTACATGTTCGAAATAGAATCCTTGTAAGAAGTAAGAGGTCTTTGCCACAAAAATGCTCTTTAGCCTTAAATTTGTGATTGAGTTAATTAATGCAAATATATATATATACTGTATATATATATATATATGTATATATATATATATATATATATATATATATATATCATCATCTCCTACTCCTATTGACGCAAAGGGCCTCGGTTAGATTTCGCCAGTCGTCTCTATCTTGAGCTTTTAACTCAATACATCTCCATTCATCATCTACTTCGCGCTTCATAGTCCTCAACCATCTACGCCTGGGTCTTCAAACTCTTCTAGTGCCCTGTGGAGCCTAACTGAACGTTTGGTGAACTAATCTCTCTTGGGGAGTGCGAAGAGCATGACAAAATCATCTCCATCTACCCCTCACCAAGATCTCATCCATATATGGCACTCGAGTAATCTCTCTTATAGTTTCATATATATATATATATATATATATATATATATATATATATATATATATATATATATATATATATATATATACACATATATATACATACATACATACATATATTCACACACACAAATATACTTACAACGAGGATACTTCACTGTATTGTTAGCGTTTATATTGACGTTCTAAAATAGCAAAGAAATATCGTTACCCCCTTTGCATTATCTGGATGTCCTTTCAATTCCCATCTCTGGTTGCCCTTTCAACTGAGGAGATATATCTTACCCTTCGGCCCCATTCTCTCTCTCTCTCTCTCTCTCTCTCTCTCTCTCTCTCTCTCTCTCTCTCTCTCTCACTTATCTTCTCCAAGTCAACTGAAGAGGAGAATGGCTTGTTGTGATGGAATAATCAGCTGATGAAATCATCTGAGAAGGAGCAGCCTAAGTGTAGGAATCTCTCTCTCTCTCTCTCTCTCTCTCTCTCTCTCTCTCTCTCTCTCTCTCTCTCTCTCTCTCTCTCTCTCTCTCTCTGTTTTTCTTTTCAGGGTGAGTTATGGTTAGTGGTATATCTGGTGATGCAGTGGTTCTTGGAGAAGAGAATAGCAAATTTATCACAATGCTGTATGATTAAATTATGGTCGGAGGAGAGAGACGGAGACAATGAGGCTGCTGTTAGCATTGCTTTTAGGAGTCCTTGATTCCAAATCTGTTGTGCGAGGTGGATGTTAGATACTAACAGAGTGTCTAGTTGAATGAAACTTAGTTTATTCAAGATAACGAGCCTATATACAGTTAGCTGAGAGCAAAAATGACCTGAAATTGAAACAGTATAAAAGTATAAAACATGCAATGGCAAGCTCAAATAACTCTATTATCAGTGTGGGGAAGAGCTAGAGATATGAAAGCAATACAGTACTGTAACAGAGTGTCGCTGTTAGGTACTAAGAGAGGCGATTTAGTTAATTCAACAAGATAACGAGCTTATATACAGATAGCTGAGGGCAAGAATGACCTGAAATTGTAACAGTTTAAAACATGCAATAGCAAGCTTGAACAGGTTTCTATTATCAGTGCGCGGGAGGGCTAGATATAAAAAGCGCATACCTTCAGGTACGTTTTGCATGCAACGATTGTTGCGATCATGGCTCAGCGATGATCGCTGGGATCAACGCTGAGCACTAATTACATTTATTCCTATGGGGCTGTTTTGCAACGAGCGATCATCGCTGGCTCCAAATAGTCGCTCGTTGCAAAACAGCTCCGTAGGAATAAATGTAAATAGTGCTCAGCGATGATCGTAGGACGATCATCGCTCGCAACAATATCAGCATGCAAATAGAACCTTTAACAGTGTATGAGCGTGTATGAAACACGTTCGGTACACTGTTTTGAGAGACTGCACGGTGCTCTTAACCTACAAAAAATTAATTTTACACTTATTGAAAAATGTAAAAGCTGGAAAACGACAAGCGGACAAACAACAAGTCGTTTAGCACATCTAAAAAAAAAAAAAAAAAAAAAAAAAAAAAAAAAAAAAAAAAAAAAAAAAAAAAAAAAAAAAAAAAAAACTGGCAAACAATTCCAGCTGTGAAGTTGAACTACTGAAAACTGAACGATAGAAGGAAAGGAATGATGAAGACCCGGCTGGGAATCTATTTTGCATGGCTAATGGCATTTCAGCAGATAATGATGTGGCTTAATTGGATGGATATTGGAGGCGTTCTGATGGATGCAGTTGTGAATTGGAGAAAATGTAATTAGATAAGATTGCAGTAATCAAGTTAACAGTTATGCGTGGGTGAGCTGTCATGCTTGTAGAAGATCATGCTTGTATGATTAAATGCAGTTGAATTCATGGTGTCTTTTCAGAGGAGTTTGACATTACAAATAATGAAGATCAGTAGATGATTTGCAAATAATTACTTGTTTGATGATCGAGATATATATATCGCACAATTGAATTAAAGACATGGAAGATTACATTATATGCTGGATGAGATAAAATAAATAGGGGACTGGAGAGGGTACGAGAGAGAATAGAAGAGAACAAAAATAGTTTTGGAAAATAAGTGAAGTTAGAGGTAGAATGAATGGGGCAGACCCACTAGCTTTTTATTCACCGAAAGGTTTGGGTGTTTATATGCATGTTTTTAAACGCCAGAAATTTTAAGTTAAAGATAAAAACCCCGTGTAGGGGTATATACACCATTGCGCCTCACATTGTACACTCTAATCATTGCTTAATGGTCTTTTCGGTGTCGTTTCGGCCCCTAGCTACTCCCATACGGTTTGGGACACTTGACAGTGAGGCATTTGTTGACCGAATACCCCACTTTTAGTAACATAAGAAATACTATAGATATCTCTTTTAGGCTCGAGGTTATGATGGCAGGTTCAACCTTGCCAAGATTCTTGGGCATGATTGTGTTGTACTATTATTTCTAGATTTATTTCAGAAGCAGGTCTTCTGAAAGCTATTTGAATTTTATAAAGACAACTTCGCTTTTATGGTTTTAAATTGAATATTTTTTGTATCAAACGTTATCGGCGTCAATGCCCGATGTCAGGATGCCAGAAAACTTAAAATCAACCAATCAATCAATCATACAGCTAAACTCTTTCAGATTTCACTTCTAAGTACATTGTCGGGATTCAGTTGTTCCTCTGTAATGAATGGCCTCCTCGGCCTACATTTCTAGGCTATATTTCCTTAATTCTTGACTAAATAGCAAAATACAATATTAAAGACTAGTGTACGCGACCCGTCAAAAATGACGGCTTAATATTTAGATAGATGTGCACACAAGCACATGCGGCCCCCTCTCTCTAGGGTAAGAGTGACTATTTTTATCCCCCCTACCCAAGTGACGGGCGTAGCTGAGCGTGACCGCAATATATATATATATATATATATATATATATATATATATATATATATATATATATATATATATATATATATATATATATATATATATATATCCATCCAGACGCTCTTTATTATATATCGGCGTCAATGACCTTAGATGTCAGGATGCCAGAAAACTTTCAATCAATCAATCTTTATTATATAGGGGAGATAGCGTCAATATCTTTGTATTCTTATATACCGTGTTTGGAACCTATTCTAGATCTGCATTCGGAAACCACACGGTTTAAAGTATTTTCGTTTTATCATTAAATAAACATGTTTTTTGTGCATATTTGCATAATATGCGACAGAAAGGAGTAACAAAGAGTAAGAAATTTCTTTAGATGCATAAAACATGAAAACATATCGTTAAGAAAATGCCTTGTAAATGTCAAAGAGAGGAAAGAAGGTACTCACGCACCAATATAAATAGAGGGTACAACGGGTTCTCGTATTTATATAAGTAGTGGACTGAGAGAGTTTTACTTTAAAATAACAGGGAATGGCCAATGCGAAGTAAAAAAGATTAAGGAAAATAGAAAGAATAATTAGAAATGATTAGACAATTCGAATGAGGTATTGAAAGAGCTAATTATTAGGAAACTGGGAGAAATTACAAATGTTTCTTTTACGATATTTTTAAAGATTGCGATTTTTTTCAAGTTAATCTTCCAGACTTTCGTT
>NC_090752.1:12246123-12251123 GCF_036898095.1 Palaemon carinicauda
TATATATATATATATATATATATATATGTGTGTGTGTGTGTGTGTGTGTGTGTGTGTATTGTATACAAGCAAAGGTCAATGCCCTTTACTTTATCCCAACCCATGTGAACATATAGCAATAGTCCAGGATCGAACTAGATCTAAGAAATCAGCAGTCTAATACTAAAACACTTCGTTACGAATATATACAGTATATATATATATATATTATATATATATATATATATATATATATATATATGTGTGTGTGTGTGTGTGTGTGTGTGTGTGTGTGATAGAATAGCCTTCTCTTGCTCTGGTGGTCTATTGTATGGGCTACTTCAAATTTGATTTTACTCCCGTATGAAAGATACACCAAACATGCATAAGGTTTGAGGTGTATGTATGATAGCGGCCACCTGTACGAATGATTACGGCTAACTTAGAATACGGCAGTGTAAGGGGGTCGCAGAGGGGCGTTAGTACCCCGTTAGGTAAGTAGGTAAGTACACGGGTTGTAGGTTAGGTTAGGGGGCGAAATATAGGTTAGTTGATGTCCATTTTTAATCCCCATGGGACGAACTAGTCGCTGACATACAAAGGCTCCTAAGATTTAAATTATTTTTTTATGCAAATTATCATTTGAAAGAATCAAGTAAAGACAGAGCAGGTGTTAACGATCAGGCTGAAAGCAGTCACACTTGAACATGGTCTTTGGTATCTGGTATCATCACGAAAAGCTTAAGTAGCCTGGACACTTTTTCTCTGAACTGTTAACTTCATAGAAATGAGGAATATTCGTTGAGGCATACTAAAGCAATCTCACTTGACTACATTTTTGGGCGACTGAATTCTTTAAAAAAAAAAAAAGAAAAAAAAAGAAGCTAATTTAGCCAAATATCAAGTATGTTATCACTTTTCGCCATGTAGAAAGTATTTCAAAGTTTTTGCACCTTGTACACTGTTTAAAACTTTGTATCACGTAGCCAGGATTTTAAAAAAAAAGTACACATCCCTTTTTATCCATTGTTTTAAAATTCGTCACTATTTAGACAGTGCTTTGAAACTCGTCACCTTTTACCTAGTGTTTTAATAACTTTTACCATAAACTTCGTGTTTTAATATATTTTTTAGGTTTGCCATTTATATCAAACTTTTCTTCCTATAGCCTTTGATTTAGAACATTTTACCATGTTATAAAATTTCAAAACATTTCACTCACAAGTATTTTAAAGGTCTTAGTCAGTATTTTAAAACTTTTTCGTTTTTTAAGTAGTGTTTCAAAGATTTTTCTTTTTTTAGTTAGCGTTTTAAAACATTTCCACTTTGTAGTTAGTGTTTCAAAACTAAATCTTTAATCAATGTTTTAAAACTTTTTGTCCCCCTCGTACCAGGTGTTTTCAAACTTTTTTAATCATCTTTAAAATGCTATCGCCATTTAGTTAGTGTTTTAAAACTCTTACTTTTTATTTACTGTTTTAGAATGTTTTTACCACTAAGCTAGTGTTTTCATACTTTTCCTTAATTAGCCAGTGTTTTAAAACTATTCACCATTTAATCAGGGTTTGGAAACTTTCCTTCATGAAGCTTGTTTAAAAAATCCTCAATTTCTTATAATTAAGCCAGTTTTAAAACTTTTCCCCATGTAGTCTGTTTTAAAACTTTTGCACCGTTTTATCACCATACAGCATATGTTTTACGTTTGCATTATCATTTAAATTGAAGTCACGCGTATCAACAATTAGCTATATTTATAACAGAACATTTTTATCCCCTGTAGCCAGTGTTTTAAAAAAAAAAATTCATGTAGCCAGAACATTTATCCCCTGTAGCCAGTGTTTTAAAAAAAATTTCATATAGCCAGAACATTTATCCCCTGTAGCCAGTATTTTAAAAAAAATTTCATGTAGCCAGAACATTTATCCCCTGTAGCCAGTGTTTTAAAAAAAAATTTCATGTAGCCAGAACATTTATCCCCTGTAGCCAGTGTTTTAAAAAAATTTCATGTAGCCAGAACATTTATCCCCTGTAGCCAGTGTTTTAAAAAAAATTTCATGTAGCCAGAACATTTATCTCCTGTAGCCAGTGTTTTAAAAAAAAATTTCATGTAGCCAAAATTTTAAAATTTTTACCATAAAATCAGTGGCCGAAAACTTTTTATGCTTAAGACTTATTGCCATATATGTAATGACACCCATATCTATTAAACTTAAAATTTTGCCTTTAAATAACGGTAAAAATCCTTAATAAATGTTGCCAGGAATTTGCCCTTTTAAAAACGGATATGTTGAGGTAAATGAGTGATGTTACGGTCACCAACCCGTAAAAGATTAACAAAAGTAGGGTAAACATTACGGTCGCCTGTATTTTACTGAAATACGGATGAGAACAATATATTTTTACGGAGAATTTTCAATTAAAATTACGGCTTTTTTTTTTTCAAGTTTACTGTATTGTCTTACAAGGATGGACATTCTTTGTAAAAGTTTATTCCATCAATTTGAGAACAAAATTAAAGGTTATATATCATAAATTTCGATTTTAAACGCTTAAAATGTGTGACACTGTCATTGGAAACAGAGAGAGAGAGAGAGAGAGAGAGAGAGAGAGAGAGAGAGAGAGAGAGAGAGAGAGAGAGAGAGAGAGACTTCTCACCCGGCCTGACACTTCTCCTTTTCATTTAATGCCATCGGATGTTTAATCAATAGCGATATTCTATTCCCTGTTCCTTGTTGATTTCCATACCATAGGGGAGATAACAAGACAGAAGCAGGTAGAAATTAGGGAAGAGGCATTAGGCCAGATGAAGAGTTTAAAAATGGCGAGGGAATCCGCGTTTTGAGATTTGCTCGTATTTAAAAAAGAAAAAAATGTTGAAACATACTATTACGTTTTACTAGTATTTGAAACACTATCAAGTTTTGCTAGTTTTTAGAAAAAGAAAAAATGTTGAAACACTATCACGTTTCACTTGTATTTAAAAAAAGAAATATTTTGAAAGATACTATGAAGTTTTGCTATTATTTAAAAAAGGAAAATGTTGAAACACTATGAAGTTTTGCTAGTATTTAAAAAAGAAAAAATTTTGAAAGATACTATCAAGTTTTGCTATTATTTAAAAAAGAAAAATGTTGAAACATACTACCATTTTTTGCTAGTATTTAAAAAAGAAATTTGAAAGATACTATCAAGTTTTGCTATTATTTGAAAAAGAAAAATGTTGAAATATACTATCAACTTTTGCTAGTATTTAAAAAAGAAAATCTTTTTAAACATTCTATCAAGTTTTGCTATTTTCTGAAAAGATAAATTTGGAAATAAACTGCTACTATGTAAGGTATTTATATATAATTTATATTTCAAAAGTTCAAACTTGTAACGAATGTTTTTACGTTTAACAGGCTGACATAAATTCTTTTTATAGTTTATGTTTGAAAGATCTATTTTAAATGTTTTTATTGTTCCTAAGTTATTTCATTTCAATTGTTCATTACTTCTCTTGTAATTTATTTATATCCTTATTCCCTTTCTTCACTGGTCTATTTTTCCGTGTTGGAGCCATTTGGCTTATAGCATCCCGCTTTTCCAACTAAGGGTGTAGCTTAGCTAATAATAATAATCGCATTGTATATCACTCAATCCAAGAATTGGCATTATGTATCACTTAATTCAAGAAATCGCATTATGTATCACTCAATTCAATAAATTGCATTATGTATCACTCAATTCAAGAAATCGCATTATGTGTTATTCAATTCAAGATATCACATTATGTATCACTCAATTCAAGAAATCGCATTATGTATCACTCAATTCAAGAAACCGTATTATGTATCACTCAATTCAAGAAATCGCAATATGTATCCCATTTATAAGGTGTTCGACTGGTGGGCTGCAAATCTTTGAAAATTTTTATAAATTTTATATCGATGATGTAAGATGAAATTTTGTTCAATGATGCAAAAGTTTTCAGATTGTCTGTTTTTACATAAAGAAATATTCATTACGAACTAGAAATGTTTCTCATAATGTGGTTCTGGCTGATATATAGAAGAAAAGGTAGTGAACATTATTTTAATGTGAATTATTTTTTTTTTTTAAATCAGATTTTATGCAATTGTTAAAAGCAATATATCCTTCCAAGAAGCAGGACACATAGACAGTGCACTTTCACGCTCAGGAACTTGCCTTGTTAAGGATAGATAGTGTGAGCAAAGGGATAAAACGCAAACATTTAGAAAGCCGTTTAGTTTTAAAAAAAAAATAGAGAAATAGTACCTAATATAAAGACTCATTTTTCAAATAAATCAGTGAAGCATGAAAAGAAAAACAAGCATGTTTATATTCAAACTGACCTGTAGCTGGAGTTCCTAGTTTATGCTTTTAAAATGTTTTGTATTAAATGAAAGCATAGGCCCTTTAGCTTTCAGTCAAATCGTCATACCTGGAAGAGGAAGAAAAGTTACGCTGGAGAGGTCAAATATAACGAAAAATTATTTTAGAATTAAACAAATGATTACTTCCATTGTTAGTGAATTTTTAATGACCTGCCATGAAATAATATTTGATATTGTGGAGGAAATTGTGATGGAAAACACTTTAGAATATTCTCTGATAATAATAGTCAAAGGTAACAGAAACAAGCAAGAGAACATGAGGAATTATTTATGATTTGCCCGTCTTTTTACCTCCGCCAACGAAGTTGGAAGGAGCTTATGTTTGACCTCTTGTTTGTTTGTGTGTGTGTGTGTGTGTTTGTCTGTGGAACAGCTTCATGGCCACAATTTTAATCGCACAGTAATGAAACTTGCAGGGATTAACTGTTTTCTAATAGCTGGAAATTATTAGATTTTGGAAGGTCTATTGAGTGCCCCTCTAGTTATAATTGTTTATGATAGTATCTATGGCCATGGGTGTTATAAAAGGCTTTGAGAACTCTTCGTCTAGAAACAATCGTTTAGGTCCCAGTGCAGTGATATCTTTTATTTTTTTTCTTTCTTCTTTATGGACTACTTCAATTA
>NC_090752.1:12273623-12287593 GCF_036898095.1 Palaemon carinicauda
TCTCGATTTGGCAAACAAAAATAAATTAAAATAAAATTAATCCTCCACATTCCTCCCCCCTTACTTTGCCAAATCCTCACACAACACTTACCTATTTTCTCATTACCCAGTCGCAATCAGGAACAGGGCCTCGGCTTCGGGTAACTGGGCCTTCATATACCTGCACTCTCTCATTCACTTCTTCCATGTCGTTTTCATTCAACGTACTATTACTATTCCCGTCTATGCTCTGCTCGTCTAAGATATCATTCACTATTTCATCTACCTCAGTTTCATCTGGCCCGAAAATCCCACTAATTTCTGTCAACAATTCATCCATTACATCTAAACCATTTTCTACTTTAACAAAAGAATCATTCATACTGCTTATCATTCTCCTATCTTTCATTCTCGTGTCCGTCATACGTTCTCTTGCCTCATCTAACGAAAAACCACACACACTATAAGTATCATTCATACTCATCCAAGTTTCATCTGTATTAATACATTTATCTTCCATACTCACCTGTACATTTACACCCTTGTCTTGCTTATTCTGATTCCCGCCTACAACTACAAAATTTTCCCGCCTTTTATCCCCAGTAAAATTCTCAGACTTCTTTTTCCTTCCATACTCTACTAACACCAATTGCTTATCTTCTAAACCTAATGCCTCACACATACTCGGTTCATACTTGTTCGTTTTAAGCCATTTAGTCATACCATTCTCCTGAATATATCTTGGTACCTCCTTCCATTTCCGCAACTGATTGTGGTGTGCCCTAACCTTTTCCACACTACCATCCACACTTACTTTACCTAAAACATAACTCAACCCACTAGAACCAACATCTAACACCTCATATGGACCTTCAAACTTATCACGTACCTTATTGACATTCATTCTTCCCTTTTCAATTACTTCTTTTAACACTTTCTCTCCCACTTCGTAGCTTTCAAATCTCTCATTTGCTTTCTTCCAAACATCTCTATCATTCTCGGACACACTCAATCTCGGTCTTACTATCTTTTCAAAATTTAACACAAACTTACACGGAGACATACCAGTACTCTTGTGCACAGTCGCATTATACGCCCACAACGCACGCCCAACATATAAATCCCAATCATTATCACATGTACTCATCATCCGCAAAATTTCTGTCAAGGTTCTTACCGTCCTTTCAGCCAAACCATTCGCACTAGGCATATACGGAGTCGAATACACATGTTCAATGCCCCATTCTCTTAACATCTGCTCAAACTCCCATCCAACAAACTCCGGACCATTGTCACTTAACATTTTTGCAGGCTTACACACACTCATCGGCAACATCACTTGACTTACCATTCTCGCTACAGTCTCACTTCTTTTATTCTTTATGGGCACTGCATACGCAAACTTGCTCATATGATCGACCATGACAATCATTCCCACATGTCTTCTCGCAGTCACAGGCAACGAAACACAATCAATCACAAACATCTCAAATGGCTCTTTCATACGTAACCTCAAAACAGGCGGACTTGCATGCATGCTCTGATATTTTCCCTTCTGACAATCCTCACAAGTAGTCGCTACATCCCTACAAATTTGACTCAACCCAGGCGTAAACAACCTCTCTCGCATGCATTCCCACAATTTATTCTTCCCCATATGCCCATACCTGTCATGCACTACCATACACATACTTACAGCTGCATGCATTGGAAATACAGGAACATATATATCTTCATCCATTCCCCTATGCAAAAAATACACAATATTCTTACAAACAATAAATCTTTTAACAACTTTCTTATACGCTTCCAAATCACACGGCCATTCTTCCACCCTAATACCATTTAAAATACATTCACGTAACCGATTTATTTCGAAACATTCACCTTGCATTTCTTCCACCTCTTCTTTGCTTAACAAATCATCTTCACTCTTTACAATATCAATCATGCCAACAAAATTCGCCATGAATACACTATTATCCTCGATTACTATTACCTTACAGCCATTCTTTGAAAGCAAACCCTTACCAACATCAACTGACACATGGTGCAACCTCAAAAAATCTATCCCTATCAAAAAACAACTAGGCATTTCATTCTCTCCCATTACAATAAAATTATGTTCAACTTCCATACTCCCTAGTTTCACTTTCAACCTCACTTCTTCCCAAACAAGTAAACTTCCCTGACCTATTCCATGAATTCTCACACTCGTACACTGTCTTTTCACTTCCCAATTGTACCTCTCAATTTCCCTGATAACCGACTCATTTACTAATGACACTTGAGCACCCGTATCAATTAAACTACAATATTCATTCTCATTTATATTCACATACGTCATCATCCTTCCTTTTACACCATGCATACATACATTTACTCTCCTTTCAATTCTGTCACTCACTTCACCAATATGTTCATCATCATGTTCACTGTCCTCTATACCCCCATATCTTAGGTTAAGGTCACTTGCACCATCATCCTTCTCACTCAACAATTTGCAACATTCCTCCTTACATTGAATCCTCAAAATATATTCCCTATCATTCTCCTTACATGCCCTATATTCCATCGGTCGATTCCATCCAAAATACAAATACACAGTTACACCATACAACATACTTACCACCATTAATATCTTTGATAATACTTCCCCTTCTAGTACACTACTCTCCTCCTCATATACCATTTCTTTTGACACTTCATTCATCACCCTTCTTTTAAGCTCAGTTACACTACCTGGTATTTCCGTATTTAACCCCTCTTGTACCAACTTACTTAAACCCATTAGGATACACTTATATACCATATCTTGCCCTTCACAACTCTGCTCCACAACTAAACCTTCAGGCAACCTTTCAGAATTCTGATTACTCTCTTTATCTTCCATCCTCCCATGCATCCTCGACATCGCATCTGCTATCACATTCTTATTTCCCGGTACATATTCTAACCTAAAATCAAATTCATTCAGATCCTCTATGGTCCTAGCAACCCTTGCATTCACACACTCTTTCCTTATCATGTACACTAGGGGCTGATGGTCAGTACGCACAATGAATTTTACACCATACAAAAATACTTTCAACGCTTTCACACAAAATCGTATTGCAGCCAATTCCCTGTCAATCGTCGAATACTTCCGCTCAGCTTTATTAAACGCTTTACTAACATACGCTATTACTCTCAATTGCTCTTCTCCATTTACTCTCTGCATTTGAACCAAACAACCACCCATACTAACCCCACTCGCATCCGTATACAACTCTAGCATATTCGCATTTTCACTGTAGTTTGGAAATGCCAAAGTGACGTCTTTCGCGGCCTCTTCCTTCAACCTTTCAAACGCTTCTATCATCCGATCATCCCATTTTAATTTTGTACTATTCCTTTTACCCGTCCATTCATTCAAAGGCTTCCCTATACCTGAACAATCTCTAACAAACTTGCGCCCAAACTCAACCAAACCAAGAAAACCTCGCAACTCACGCACAGTCCGGGGACGTGGAAATTCTCGCACCTTATTCACAAACTTGTCACTCTTCCTTATACCAGATTCACCCACTACATGCCCAAGAAATTCCACCTCCCTGGACAACCATGTACACTTCTCAAGCTTAATTTTCACACCAACTTCAATTAACCGCCTCAACACGGCCTCAAGCAACCGCATATGTTCCTCAACAGTCTCGCTCGCAATCAGAATATCATCTATAAAAACAGTCACCTTCTGTCGATCGAAACCAGCCAATACAACATTCATCGCTCTTTGGAAGGCAGCAGGCGCATTAGCAAGACCAAAACTCAACCTTTTAAATTGGTAGTGACAATTTGTACTTGAAAATGCGGTAATGGGCCTGCTCCCCTCTGCCAGAGGCATCTGGTAATAGCCCCTCACCAAATCTAATTTAGTAAAAACTTTCATTCCATGCATCTTATAAACACAATCAGACACCACATTCATTGGAAAACGTTCTTTAACAGTCACTTCATTCACCTTCCTATAATCAATACACATGCGTAAACTTCCATCAGGCTTTCGTACAGGGACAATAGGGCTATTCCAGGCACTCTCACTCCTTTCTATTACACCCATACGCTCTAATTCCTGACACTGCTCCTCTATCTCCTTGGCAATAGGCGGAGAAAAATGCCTGGGACGCTGATATATGGGGGTATCTTCACTGAGAACTATTTTAAATTCTGGCAGGTCTGACCCCCCACAATCATCGTCACCGAGACTCATAACTCTCCGCTTATCCCATAACATCTTAAGCAATCGTTCCCTTTCGACCTCACTTATACTCTCATCTAACTTAATTCTTCCTTTCAACGTATCGTAATCCCAATCGTCATCGTTCTTTACCTTACCAGACATCACCTGTCTCGCCTTAACATATCTTCCATCCTCTACATTAATCAGTGTATACATACATCCCATGCAATCACCCTCACGTATTCCGCGTACTCTCTTCCTCCTAACACACGGCAACAACCTTACATACACCTTGGGTTCCTGCATATTCATAACACCATCATATATATACGCACTCGTTTTCACCAAATTACCTGCTTCCATACCTTCCACTACATATTCATCCTTGTCACTATTTGAAATTCCCAGACTGCTCGGCCATGCAACTTTCACACTAATAACCTCACCTTTCTTACCCGATAACTTTACACTTTCCTTTGCTACCAACGGCACTCCCTTCCACACCTTCGTACTCACTCTGCCGTCTTCCTTTAAATAAAATTCCCCACAAATATTACCTTTAACCTTTATTTCAATCATATTCACACTTGGATGTACAATCATACCACATTTTTTCAGAAATTTATACCCAAGCAGTACGTCATATTTCTCATTCGCTCCCTCGACCACGTAAAAATCATTATCCTCCATCATCAGCCCCCCAATCATCACATTTTCCCGCAACTTTCCTTGCACAGGCATACGCAAATTACCAATACCTTTTACTTCACCCTTACATCCCTTAAATTCACAAACCTCTTTTACCTTATCATATACATTCCTAAACATTAAATTGACACCACAACCAGTATCAATCAAACCAACCAACTCTACACCATTAAAAATCATTTTCACACTCATGCAATCATGTGCTCTTTCTCCCATCACATCTTCATGCAATAAACCCTCACGAACATGCATCACATTCACTCCCCACACACACGAGGACTCACCCAGCTGAACCCTCTGATTAATTAGTTTCCCGAACATCCTGGCTGACTTGACCCCTTCTTTCTACAAACCCTAGCTACATGCCCATCTGCACCACATTCAGTACACTTACCCCGCGGCTCCTTGCACATTCTAGCATAATGACCATCCTTACCACAATTACCACAAATTACATTCATACGATTATTACGGCATCCACTCGCTATGTGTCCAGTCATACCACACCGATAACACTTAACCACTTTCTCTTTCTTACAGTCGCTAATACGATGCCCTGTCTCTCCACACCCGAAACATGCTCCTAATGCCCATCTACACTCGTTCTTTTTATGTCCTACCTTCCCACACCTATAACACCTATCTTCACGGATACCACTACCTAACCTAACTTGCTGCGTACTAGCACTTCTATCTCTCCAAACTTGATTTCCCTGTCTAAACCCGTCATTTCTCGGCATGGGTATTCCTACATTACTCACCCTAACACTTCTATCTATTACACTATCAGCTGCCCTCATTGGCCCTCTCATAACAGCATCTCTAAAACTACCAAATTCTGGCACACATTCCTCCATTCCAGTTCTTACACTCACAGATTTACTTTCTTTCATACACCTATCCAACTCGTAATCCTCAACTATCTCTAAAATATCATCCCAAGTCAATCTCTCTCTAGTCCACCTCATTTTCTCCTTCCGTTTCAAATTAATAAACTCACACACACTCTCTGGTACTGTACCCAAAAACTTCTTCATTAGTTCCTTATTTTCATTTATTCCTTCGTCCCCATACTTCTTTCTAGCCAATGTTTCTAACCGACATACATACATCGAGATTGCTTCACCCACCTTCATTCGTGCTTCATCAAAATCATTTTTTCGCTTATACCTAACACTACCTTTCATACGTTTTACCTGTTCAATTATCCTATTCTTTACACTTTCATACTCAACCTCTCCTACACTCATTATCACCCCATACATCGTCAACAAATATCCTGACAAAAATTCTCCCAACTCCCTAGCCCAAACTCTCTTACTATCCCCATACTTAGCCTGACAAAACTTTTCATATTCCCTAAAGAAGTCATATACATCCCTACTGCTATGTTCATTAAAACTTGCACACCTAGGTACCTCTCTCATAAACACTGTCTTACAAACTTCCTCTACTTCATTCTCACTACTATCTTCACTGTCTACTCCCTTCTTGTTGCCTTCTTCTTCATTTGAATACAATGAATCTAATTCTACACTCAAAGTCCTATCTGTAACTATTCCCTTCTTACCCTTTTTCTTACTTACCACCTTCACCCATTCATGATCATCCTCACTCACACCCTGACCTTTCTTCTTTTCTTTCTTCACATTATCTTTACCTTTCTTCTCCTTCTTCCTATCACCCTTCGTTCCAATCTTACTATGTCTAGGCCCTTTACTTTCAATATCACTATCACTACCGTCCCCATTATCACTTACCCTATCCTCTTCCACAATCAACCCGTTACCAGAAGCAGAAGCCACTCCTCCGACTGCACCTTCACCTACAACAGTTTTCATCATCCCCATTACTTGCCCTATCATATCTTCCATTCGTTTCTCCATTCGTTCCTCATTCTCTTTCATCCTCATCTCAAAACATTCTTCCACTTTCGCTACAGTTCCCTTTAACTCCCTAAGCTCCTTCTGCATCACCGCATTCTCCCAGTTCAACCTCTCATTCTCTACTAGCAACCTCTCCTCACGCTCCTTACTCAGCCGCAATTCCTCCCTCAAAACCCTTAATTGCTCCTCCATTTTTCATCAACCTTAATCCTAATTCCGTCCTTCGTCCAACAGTCCAGCTTCTATCCCACCTCGGCAGTCCCTGTTCGGGCGCCAAATTTATGTAGCGGGATGTCAACAAAAACAAACCCCCCCACACCCTTAATCACTCTTACTTTCTCAATATCCCACAATACAAACTTTCCCCTGACTCTACTTCAAACTGGACTATTGCACGAAGGGAAAAACAAACAAAACATAACCTTAAAACTATATTTACCGCAACCGGAAACAAAAATCACACATTAATTTCAACAGACAAAATTTGCTGGATAAATAGATATCGGTGCGTAAGGGTACCGAGAATTCTCCAATAATCGGGAAAACAATAGCCTTTAAATATACCCAACACCGTCAGTCCACATACAGTACTGAAAACACTTACTTCACACACAGTACCGAAAAATACTTAAACACTAAAAAAAATCACAACACTAAAACACCAGTCGTCATATATAACCCAGCAAAAATAATCAAACTTAATACTAAAACATACGAGAACTCCTTAAATTAATATTTGTGTGTGGCCACCATCGTCCACCGACTCTACACACTGGCACCAGTCTTTGTAACCAAATGCCACCACCTCTGGCAAACAATAACGAACAGTCAATTCGACTGTCCAATAACATTAAACGTGGTCATCATCATCATTATAATCATCATCATCATCATCATCAATCGGAATCTCAAATAACAGGCCAGGTCATCAACGGTTGTGCAGTCAAATAAGCAGTCCAAACAATATTAAGTACAGGCCAGGTCATCAATAACAAATCCACTTTCGAAATTCGGTCTCTACAAAGGAGGAATCGCGGCCTGCCAAAATAAAAAAAACACTTATGAACACTCCTAACTAACTTAACTATCGCACCATAATCAAAGATAAACAATAAACTTTCTATCACTCATGAACGCGCCTAACAAAAATAAATAAAAACAGTACTTACTCAGAATATAAAAAAAGCTTCACAGCCGGCTTTCGAAGAGCAAAAAAAAATACACCCGACTCGTACTATCGTTCGATATCCAATGCTTTCGCCCAAGACATTCATCACCACCCTATCCTAGCTAAAAAGGTAAACAAACAACCTCAATTATACCAACAATCTTTCCAACTTCAAACAATCATTCGCTAATTACCCTTTCCTCAGCGCGCACCGCGGACACACAAAACACGCACACACAAACGCACATACACACATACTCTCTTGCGCACGCGCGATCTAACAAAACGAAGCAAATGAAATTCTCTTTCTTTCTCTCTCTCTCTCTCTCTCTCTCTCTCTCTCTCTCTCTCTCTCTCTCTCACACAAAACTATGCAAACAAACACTTTCCCTCTTTCTCTCTCTCTCTCTCTCACAAAACTAAGCAAATAAACGCTTTCTTTCTCTTGCGGTTTGACAAAACTAAGTAAATAACATTCTCTCTCTCTCTCTCTGACGAAACTAAAGCAAATAAACACTCTTTCTTTCTTTCTTGCGGTTTGACAAACTTAAGTAAATAAACACTCGCTCACACACACACACACACACACTCTCTCTCTCTCTCTCTCTCTCTCTCTCTCTAATGACAAAGCTAAAGCAAATAAAATGTCTCTATTTAACAATACTAAAACAACTCTCTCTCTCTCTCTCTCTCTCTCTCTCTCTCTCTCTCTCTCTCTCTCTCTGTGACAAAACTAAAGCCAATACCGTAAACACTCTCTCTCTCTCTCTCTCTCTCTCTGACAAAACTTAAATAAACACACTCTCTCTCTCTCTCTCTCTCTCTCTCTCTCTCTCTCTCTCTCTCTGTCTCTCTCTCTCGATTTGGCAAACAAAAATAAATTAAAATAAAATTAATCCTCCACAAAATTACTTTAATAAAAAAATGTATTTTGAAAAATTGAGGTCTCTCTCTCTCTCTCTCTCTCTCTCTCTCTCTCTCTCTCTCTCTCTCTCTCTCTCTCTCTTACGGGTTTCTTAATCTCTTGATATAATTAAGAGTTCTTGTTTAAGATACGGTATTCTTAATTACCTCTTGATATAATTAAGAGCTCGTGTTTAAGATACGGTTTTCTTAATTATCTCTTGATATAATTAAAAGTTGTTGTTTAAGATACGGGTTTCTTCATTATCTTTTGATATAATCAAAAGTTCTTGTTTAAGATACGGTTTTCTTAATTATCACTTGATATAATCAAGACTTCTTTTTTAAGATACGTTTTTCTCAATTATCCCTTGATATAATTAAGACTTCTTGTTTAAGATACGGTTTTCTCAATGATCCCTTGATATAATTAAGAGTTCTTGTTTAAGACACGGTTTTCTCAATGATCCCTTGATATAATTAAGAGTTCTTGTTTAAGATACGGTTTTCTTAATTGTCTCTTGATATAATTAAGACTTCTTGTTTAAGATACGGTTTTCTTAATTATCTCTTGATATGAATAAGAGTTCTTTAACATACTGTTTTCTTGATTATCTTTTCATATGATTAAAAGTTCTCGTTTAAGATGCGGTTTTCTTAATTATCTCTTGATATAATGAAGACTTCTGGTTTTAGACACTCTACTAAGTTTGCCTTTTATCAAAGGAATTCGCCGATTATTTACTAATTTGGTATCTAATTATGAATTATTTTTGTAACTAGAAAACCGTAATTTATATTTGCAATTGTAAAGTAGATTTGATATCTTGACCTTGAATAGTTACAGATGATACATTTCAGCTCTTTTGTCTCGAGTTACGATGTGCGTGTGTGTGTGTGTGTGTTGTTGTTGTTGTTGGTGGTGGTGGTGTTTTTTTTTTTTTTAACTGGTATTGTGAAACCTATGGTCCTCAGCGCCAATGGCGATATGAGAGAACCGTCTTTATGATTACAAGAGTTCAAGAAGAGAATAGTCTTGTTTTGTCGCAAATAGGGTTTATAATTTTCTCTTGCTCGAAAAGTGATTATAATCTCCTTAACATTTAGAGATTATTAAGAATTAAAAGGATATCTTATCTCATGAGTTCCATTTAAACATTGTGTTTAGATTTCATAACCATCTTTGTTTTTAGGTTTTATGCTTACGTGTGCTTATAATATCGCTACTAATCACTGTTTCATATTAAATGAATGTTTCTATGTGGATTTTTTTAAATCTATATTCTTTATATCATTTAGCGGAAAAAATTTGTTCACGAAATAATGCGTCTGAATGACAAGTGATTAAGGTATTAAACACTTTCCCTTTAATGATGCTAACAATGATATTGAATCCTGGTAGTAAAAACCAACG
This sequence comes from Palaemon carinicauda, assembly GCF_036898095.1. Lineage (NCBI taxonomy): Eukaryota > Metazoa > Arthropoda > Malacostraca > Decapoda > Palaemonidae > Palaemon > Palaemon carinicauda. Next base: position 12,283,901 of record NC_090752.1, read on the forward strand.
ATGCAACATGTTTACAACTTAGCAAAAACCTGTAGCAACTATCGAAATATTTTTATTTTTCATTCATTTTCTAAATGAAACTATAATCCTATATCGATTTTTATATTAAGATGAAAATAATTTTGTATCAGATGCACGCCATTTATCTAGAAATGGGAGTGGGAGGAGATACTAAAATTATATTTATCCTTATCGAAATCGCAAGACTTGTAATGAATAACTGTTCATAACAGTTTCAAAAAGTTCCATTGAAGAACCTCACCGAAAAAAAGAATAGGTCAATTGGGGACCGGGTAGCGTGGTGAAAAATATTACGGTTAGAACCCCCAAGTATAAACAATGTTTAGTTGAGGAATTTTATATATACTATCTCTCTCTCTCTCTCTCTCTCTCTCTCTCTCTCTCTCTCTCTCTCTCTCTCTCTCTCTCTCTCTCTCTCTCTCTCTGTTACACATGTTTTGGGTTGTTCGTTTTTAATAATGCTTTCCTTATTTCCTCTTTTTCGCTAAGATCATACGAATAATTTTCATATAGATAGATAGATAGATAGGTAGATAGACGTGTGTGTGTATATATATATATATATATATATATATATATATATATATATATATATATGTGTGTGTGTGTGTGTGTGTGTGTGTGTGTATAAATTTGTCTGTGTATGTTTACGTTATGAATAATATTACAGGAATTTTTGTGTATTTATGAATGCATATATGAGTATGCATAACATTTACATCATGCATACATGCAAACAAACACACATATATATATATATATATATATAGAGAGAGGAGAGGAGAGAGAGAGAGGAAACATACCACAGTCCAGTCTTGTTCACACTAGTTCGAGCCCGGCCTATTGCCAACCAATTCATTCTTCCGTATTTGGACGCTAGTGCGCATTGAGGGCAAGAAAGACATGCTGCTGAGTTATCTTTCTGGCATCAAGTCCAACAAATGGGAAATTTATCTTAATTTCTATTCGTTCGTGCTCTTTCAAACATGAAATTTTTCTCTCATAATTTGACTATATTTCTCTTCGATGTTTCTTCCCCATCTTATAGAAATAGATATTTATAATTTTGGTTTAAAGAACCCTTCCTTTGCCTAATTGGTGTAAGGATTTTAATTATTTCAACCTGCTGCATCGTCATATTTCCCCCATCTTTCATCTTTTTCTTGCTGCGTATTTCATATTTTTTATGCGCTAGCGTTACTATTCAGTTCGAAAAGGAAAGGATATAATTTGTAAGTTTTTGCCGAGTATGCACTTTTACACTTGAATTGATAATGATGGTAATGAAAATAACGGTGTCTCACACATAAACTAATAGTGGTATCTAAGCATATCTTCTAAATAAATACGTAAATGTGTAATTATGTAATATATGTCTAAATTATAACTTCGAATATAGGGGGGGAAAAAATACTGGAAAGAAAAGTGTCAAGGTAAACTTTACCTGCATTTATGCGGAATCTCTCTCTCTCTCTCTCTCTCTCTCTCTCTCTCTCTCTCTATATATAATATAATATATATATATATAATATATATATATATATATATATATGTATATATAACTGTATATATATGTATATGTATATACATGTATAATGTATATACATATATATGTATATACATATATATGTATATATAAACATATATATATATATATATTTATATATATATATATATATATATATATATATATAATGTGTGTGTGAAACGGTAGGTGGCTTTCAAGCTTTGAGAATTTTTTTACAATAAAATAGATAAAAAAAGGTCAATATGTATGGTGTATATGGAATGTTTGTTGAAGTAAAAAAAAAAAGCTAGATATATAATTATTATGTTGGGGTATTAACCTTGAATTGACATTTAATGATTTAATAAACATGATTGTGATTATTTTTTATAACTGTACATCTTACATTAAAGGAAATGTAAAAGTCAAATCATTTAAAACTTGTTTATAAACACTGGCTTTCTATACCCACAACCAAGGAACATCGAATGCTTTCCTTTATATGTCAATGAAGAAATGCTTATATTTATATTACTTTTTCACCAAAGCTCGTCAGTAATCTTGAAAATTTTATATTACCCATATGGAGAATATGAACATGTCAATTCATTTGTCAAATCTTCCAAGAAGAAATGTAAAAAAATCATAATTATGTATGTATCTATCGACATATATAACAATAACTACAACAGCTGCAGCCGTTTTTAGGCCAAAGTCCTCAGATATGTCCTTATTCATGTCTGTAGTTTGACCAGTTTTCATCATCACGCTGGGCAGTGCGGGTAGGTGATGGTGGGATATTTTTTTTTTGTCTGATTACTCACAGAAAACTAACCTAGTATTGATGGCCCTCACCGTACTGGTCAAGGCCATCAATACTAGGTTTTGTTGATCATGGCGATACACTAACCCTTTCATCACGTTAAGGTATCACCACTCAGGAATATATATATACATTTACATACATATATATATATATATATATATATTATATATATATATTTATATATATATATATATATATGTGTGTGTGTGGGCGTGTATGTATGCATATGCAAGTAAACATAAATCATAATTGTATATGTCCCTTCTTGTATAATTCCGAACGGAGAGATAAACTGTTCCTAGCCACTTGACGGAGGAATTTTTAGTGGGAAACTAAGAGCATCGTACTTAGACAGGGCGTAAATTTTTTACGACGAGCAATTTCTATTTTTATGCAAACATTCCCATCGCTTCCTTCTGCTGATGCAGTCGAGCACGTGCAATGACATCAGGATAGAAGAGAGTCTGGAGATTGGCCTTAAAATTCTCCTATTGGAGGCGAACAGATGGTCTAAAGAGAACCACTTCTGTGGTGACTTTCTCTTGGTCAGGCGTTATATTTTATGAATGGAAAGGAAACGAGATGGATTAGAAACATGGAATACTTATAGATGCTCTTTTATGCGCCTTCTTCTATAGAGTAGAGACGTAGAATACTTATAGATGCTCTTTTATGCGCTTCTTCTATAGAGTAGAGACGTAGAATACTTATAGATGCTCTTTATATGCGCCTTCTTCTATAGAGTAGAGACTTGGACTACTTATAAATGCTCTTTTATGCGCCTTCTTCTATAGAATATACTTGGAATACTTATAAATGCTCTTTTATGCTTCTTCTATAGAATAGACTGGGAATACTTATAAATGCCCTTTTATGCGCCTTTTTCTGTAGAATAGACACGTGAAATACTTATAAATGCTCTATTATTATATGCCTTCTTCTATAGAATAGACATGGTATAATTATAAATGCTCTTTTATGCGCCTTCTTCTATAGAGTAGAGACGTGGAATACTTATGATTGCTCTTTTATGCGCCTTCTTCTATAGCATAGACTTGGAATACTTATAAATGTTCTTTTATGCGCCTTCTTCTATAGAGTAGAGACGTGGAATACTTATGATTGCTCTTTTATGCGCCTTCTTCTATAGCATAGACTTGGAATAACTTATAAATGTTCTTTTATGCGCCTTCTTCTATAGAGTAGAGACTTGGAATACTTATAAATGCTCTTTTATGCTCCTTCTATAGAATAGGACTTGGAATACTATGAATGCCCTTTTATGCGCCTTCTTTTATAGAGTAGAGACGTGGAATACTTATAAATGCTCTTTTATGCG
>NC_090752.1:12288093-12305593 GCF_036898095.1 Palaemon carinicauda
CAAGAAACGAATATGACAACCACGTAACAAATAAGGATTAATGATGTGTATGAATAAACATAATTTCGTTTGGTGGAGCGACTCGCGATGAAGGTAAAACGCGGATCGCTTCCTCCTCGTCTTCAAAAATCTTTGATTGAAATCAGCCTCAAGAACATCAATGAAGATGTCGTCTCGATTTCCGTCAGCGATCCTCCAAAGGTCTCTTGCCCTTATTTGTATATTTCTTAGAAGAGAGAGAGAGAGAGAGAGAGAGAGAGAGAGAGAGAGGGGGTGTCTTGTGTGATCTCAGCGTTAAAGCATAATTATTTGATATACCCAAGTATCATAACAGTGTACAATAACAAGACTCTCGCACCAGCTTAGATTATTATGAAATATTTTGTTTTGGAGAATGTTTTCAAAGTGTGTGCACATCTCTCTCTCTCTCTCTCTCTCTCTCTCTCTCTCTCTCTCTCTCTCTTTTTATATATATATATATATATAAATATATATATATATATATATATATATCATCATCATCATCATCTCCTACGTCTATTGACGCAAAGGGCCTCGGTTAGATTTCACCAGTCGTCTCTATCTTGAGCTTTTATTGAATACTTTACGTTTCATAATCCTCAGCCATGTAGGCCTTGGTCTTCCAACTCTTCTAGTCCCTTGTGGAGCCACAACGGTAGGATTAGATCATATATATACATATACTGTGTATATATATATATATATATATATATATCTCGTAACTAATCGGACCATCAACCAGTAGCCCTCTCAGTATTACAAAAGATGTAAGGTTAATATGAATTAATGTTAATAAAAAATTACATTGACATCATTTTGCTCTCTCTCTCTCTCTCTCTCTCTCTCTCTCTCTCTCTCTCTCTCTCTTTCCAATTAGTTGAACTAGTATAGCAATTAAATCACAGTTTTAGAGAAATTAATGTAAACGTGAGTTATATAGAAAGACAAACCGGAATGATAAAAGTTGCAAAGCTGAATATAAAAATGATAATCTAATCCTACCGTTGGTGCCACGCCCCATTTCTTTCATTCGTGCTGACTTGAGTTGACATTGTGATGAAAAACAAATTTTTTTTTTCCGTCGTTATTTCAGTATTAACACTAACCTCCATATATGTTAACCTACTTGTCAGTACTGATTTTTTTTTTTTTTATTTCCTTTGTTGTCGTACTTATACCTTTCTTCATCGAGATCTTACTTGTGATATTATTTTAATTGTTCCTTTTAAGGTTGACGTTTTAATTATATTTTTATCAAAATGGTTTTAATTCTTTGAACTCTCTTTTAAAAAAAACAAAATATATAATATTAGGAAGATGGTTTTGAGGAAACCACATTTTATCGTAAGGGAACTGTTTTTCTGATGATATGTAACTTTTTACCATTTAAGCCATATATTGCATAGTAAACTTGGTTTCCGTAATGTTTGATGGTTTGTGTAAACTACACGCATAGTATATGTATGTATATATATATATATATATATATACACACGAATACAGTGTATATATATATATATATATATATATATCCTTTATTGAATGGTGGGGATACCTTAACGTGATGAAAGGGGTGTGTATCGCATTGATCAGCAAAGCTGTACTAGTCAAGGACACCCCATACCAGGTTGGTTTGCTGTGAGCACCATCGCAATCTGCAATGTCCAGCGTGGTTATGAAATAGCCAAACCTTGAACATGATTAAGAACATGTCTAAAGCATTTGTCCTTTAGTGATCTAGAAACGACTGCCTTTGTTATTGTGGTTTTTGTTGTGCGAGATATGTATATATATATAAATATATATATATATATATATATAGATAGATATATATATATATATATAGATATATATATATATATATTTATATATATATATATATATATATATGTATGTATGTATATACTGTATATATATAAATCCACTTATATCATTAATATTTTTTTATTTATTTACTTCGTTAATTGCTTTTTATTTATCGCATAAGACGAATACAAAGGATCTTTTTTAATATAACGTAATTTTTATGCATTTATTAACCATTAAGAAGCATTAAACTGAGATAATTACTTTAAATAGTGTATTTGATATATTATAATTGTGAAAATTACAAAATAATTCTTGTTTTATGATTGTGATGTAATTACATATCTTGAATTTTAAAATTACAAAGCAATTACATTTATTTAGACTTCCAGGAACAATAACATTAGCAATAAAAGTAATATTTAATGGGATATCCAGATAAACGCATGAATAGTGCGTATTTGTACTGTATATTATTATTATTATTATTAGTAGTAGTAGTAGTAGAAGTAGTAGTAGTAGTAGTAGTAGTAGTAGTAGTAGTAGTAGTAGTAGTAGTATTACTTGCTAAGCTATGACCCTAGTTGGAAAAGCAGAATGCTATAAGCCCAAGGGTTCCAACAAGGAAAAATAACGAAATTAAATAAGGAAATAAACTAAAAGAGAAGTAATGACCAATTATAATGAAATATTCAAAATAAATTTGAAATGAAAGATTAAACATATAAAAGTCTCATTCATTTTAATGACACGTCTCCCAACCCGCAAAACATCGAGTCAGTTCATCGAAAATATATTTAAAATCTAGCAAGAAATGTATTCATGTTTATTCAACTGAGAAATGCAAAAAGACTTCAAAGAAAACAAACGTTGAATAGGAGGTGCAACATTTCAGTGTATGAAAGGAATGACCACGAATAATGATTAACGTTCCATGGTTCTTACGTAATGGCGTCTTTACGCAAAGTCTTGTTTCCGTTACTCCTTGTTGATCCCCTATCGGAGGTTTAATTGTAATATGACCTACAGTTAAAAATTTGCATTACAAAACGGTAAAAATGCTGGAATAAATGTTGCCAGGCCTTCGCCGTTATAAAAACGAATATATTGACGTAAAGGAGTGATACTACGGTCACCAACTCGTAAGAAAATAATGACAAAGTAGGGTAAAAATTACGGTATATATATATATATATATATATATATATATATTACTTTTTTTATTCAGCCAAAAGGTGTTACCCCCAGACGATGGTCACCTTTTTTTTTTCCTCAGGCATTCTGATAGGACAATTTTTATAGTGTGATGTTCTTAGCTGTATTTCCTATCTAATAGAAATTCATGGGTTCTTGTTCTTGTCAGTCGCACATTCAAGTGACGACCAGACCCAACGATGTTTAACTTCGCTGAATCAAATAGTCGATCAGTGGTATTAGAACACATCTCTGCTGACGACATCATATCCAGAATTTCAGCTTTATAAAGATTGTTAGATTTTATATATTTACCTTCTCTTAAAGTCCTTTATATCATTGTTTTTATTTTTCTTATATTATTAGCTACTTATCCTTAACCTTTTCCCTTTTATACCTGTCCTTTATATGGGTTTCAGATTTCTATTCCCGTTCTCTTAGGTTTTATTTTTTAGTCTTTAAATATTTTAAGTTTTATTGTGACTACAAACTGATCCTTTCCAACGGTTTTGGTTTTGAATCTCATGCTTAATAAATCACATCGGTTCGCAAAACAGAGAGCCTTACCTTATTTGCCTTATTTTTTGTTTGGGTTCCCCCAGGTCCCTCAGTGTGAGGCACCTCGTATATCCACCAGAGAGTTGCTAATACATCTTCCGGTGTATTTTGCATCTTCCAGTCTTGGATGGTCTGGGATGCATCTTAGGTATTTATCGAGCTGATTTTTAAACGCATCTACGCTCACTCCTGATATGTTTCTTAGATGAGCTGGCAGCACATTAAATAGTCGCTGCATTATCGATGCTGGTGCGTAGTGGATTAATGTCCTGTGCGCCTTTCTCAGTTTACCTGGAATGCTTTTTGGTACTATTAATCTACCTCGGCTTGCTCTTTCTGATACTTTAAGCTCCATGATGTTTTCAGCAATTCCTTCTATTTGCTTCCATGCTTGTATTATCATGTAGCGTTCTCTTCTCCTTTCTAGACTGTATAGTTTTAAAAATTGCAGTCTTTCCCAGTAATTAAGGTCCTTAACTTCTTCTATTCTAGCAGTATAGGACCTTTGTACACTCTCTATTTGCGCAATATCCTTTTGGTAGTGTGGGTACCATATCACATTGCAGTACTCGAGTGTACTACGCACATAAGTTTTGTAAAGCATAATCATGTGTTCAGCTTTTCTTGTTTTAAAGTGTCTGAATAACATTCCCATTTTTGCTTTACATTTAGCCAACAGTGTTGCTATTTGGTCGTTGCATAACATATTCCTATTTAAAATTACACCAAGGTCTTTAATTGCTTCCTTGTTTGTGATTGTCTCATTATTAGGTCCCTTGTATGCATACACCATTCCTTCTCTGTTTCCATAATTTATTGATTCGAATTTATCGGAGTTAAATACCATCCTATTTATCTCCGCCCATTCATATATTTTGTTTAGATCTCTTTGTAGTGAGTTCCTATCTTCATCACAAGTAATTTCTCTACTTATTCTTGTGTCATCGGCGAAACTTCTCACTACGGAGTTTTCAACATCACAGTCTATGTCTGAGATCATAATAACAAATAGCAGTGCAGCTAATACCGTACCTTGGGGCACACCAGATATTACCTGGGCTTCATCTGATTTCTCGTCATTTGCAACCACTATCTGTTTTCTGTTTTGCAGGAATTCTTTTACCCATTTTCCCATCTTTCCCACAATATTATGCTTTCTCATTTTTTTCTCCAATATGTTATGGTCTACCTTGTCAAAGGCTTTTGCAAAATCTAGATAGATCACATCTGTGTCTTTTTCATTTATCATATTATTGTATATGTTTTCATAGTGAGCTATCAGTTGGGTCTGTGTACTTTTTCCAGGTACGAAACCGTGTTGACCCATATTAAACAAATTATTTTTGACCAAATGGTTCATTATTTTCTTTTTTATTACCCTCTCATACACTTTCATAATATGTGATGTTAGACTAACAGGTCTATAATTGCTTGCCTCTAGTCTTGATCCACTTTTGAAGATAGGGGTTATATAAGCTAATTTATGTTTAACATATATCTCGCTCATATCTATACTCTGTCTTAGCAGTATTGCAAGTGGCTTCGCGATAGTGTTTTGCAGTTTTTTTTAACAAAATCGCTGGAACTCCATCTGGTCCGGCTGCCGATCCATTTTTAATTTCGTTTATAGCCGTGACAATATCTGCTTCATTAATATCTATATCCGTTAGATATTCAACATTTTCTTCTCTCATTTCTGTTTCATTATTCTCATTCGCAATTCTTGGCGTGAACTCACTCTTATATTTTTCTGCTAATATGTTGCATATTTCCTTTTTTTTCATTCGTTAGCCGTCCTTCAATTCTTAGAGGGCCTATTTCTATTCTCCTTTTATTCATCTTTTTTGCATAGGAGTAAAGTACTTTGGGGTTTCTTTTTATATTTTGAAGTGTCCTTTCTTCTAAGTCCCTTTTTTCATTTTCTTTCGACTGTATAATCTTTTGTTCTGCATTTTCTATCTTACATTTTATTTCCCTCATTTTCCACACATTTTTTTCTTTTGCAAGATTTTTCTTCCACTTTTTAATTTTCTGAAATAAGATCCTTCTGTCTCTTGGTATGCACGTCTTTTGTTTATTGTTTTTTTTCGGTACATATTTTTCAACAATTTTCTCCAGTATTTTGTACAGTATATCCGTATTTACCTGTATATTATCACTTATAAATACATTTTTCCATTCTTTATTCAGTTCTTCATTTATTTCTGACCATTTTATATTCTTACTGTAAAAGTTATATTTTCCATATCCTTCCCAAAGTTTTGTGCTTTTATTAATTCTGTGATCACTTGCTTTGGAATGAACTATCAATTCTATGACTTTGTGGTCTGAAATTCCCGTGTTATACACTATTATTTCTTTAACATAATTCACCTCATCCACAAATACTAGATCTAGGACATTTTCCTTTCTTGTTGGAATGTGGTTTATTTGTTGCATATTATGTTCTAATAGCATATCTTGAAGCTTTTCAAATTGCCTCTTATCTTCTGCGCTACTATTACTATCTTTTTTATATGTATACATACAACCACTTTCTTCTATCCGTTCTTTCCAATCCACGAAAGGAAAGTTAAAATCTCCGGATAGGAGTATATTCCAGTCTTTATGGTTTCTACATATATCATCTATTTTTTCTATTATTATGTCAAACTCCTTAGTGTTTGGGGGTCTGTAAACTACAATATTCATTAGTTTTTCAAATTCAAATTCTACCGCAATCAATTCACATTCTGTGTTGCTGTATTTTTCACATACTTTTCCTTGATTTATGTCTCTTCCATATATTGCGGTTCCCCCTTATTCCTATTTTTTCTGTCTGATCTATAAGTTTGGAAACCCTTTATCTGGTCATCACTGCCAGTCTCTTGGGAATACCCTGTTTCACTTATATTTAATATATCTATTTTTTCAATTTGGGTTAGTTCTTCTAAGAACTCTATTTTCCTTTTAGAGTTACTCGTGACTAAACCCTGTGCATTCATTACTATTATGGTTTGTGTTTCATCCCCATTATTTAATATTGGTAATAATATGGATTCTCCCATGCTTCCTTCCTGTTCTGATATGATGTTCTTTTCTTCATTTCCCGGAATTCTGCCATTAAAAAATCCAACTTTTCTATTATATTTGCTCTTTCGCCTTCATATTTATTTGTGTGTGTATACCTGCAACTGTCCCCATATCTGCACCAACCCCTGGCATTATAGATGCATTCTTTGTAGTTGGGCTCTAAATGTGCCGGTTTGGGTTGAAAGGCCTCATATCTTGGGGCTCTTGGTTCAAAGCGCGGTATATACACGGCCTGCTTTTTTGTTTCTTTTTTTGTTTCTATTTTGCTTTCATTTTTCTTTTCAGTTTGCTGAGTTTTCTTACTTTCATTCATGGTTGCAGGATGCATATATCGACATTTTTTGTTGTAAATGCATCCTTTTCCTTCTTTTAGGTTTTTGCATATTTTTGGATGGAGATCTCTGCATTCGTCTCCATATCCGTCTAAATACGCACATTTACCATATATTTCATAATTATGGCATATCTTTGGATGCTTGTAGTAGCATCTTTCGCCAAATCTGCAATTCCCTCTTTTCAGCATATTGCAGACTATATCCTTCTTTTCTATTTTTTCTTGTTCTTGCTCTTCCCTAAAATTATGTAGGTCCGGGTAGAGTCTCTTGGGTCTATTATTTGTTTCCATCTGGTAATTTATTTCTTCATAAGTATGTTGTTGGATGGCATCATAGGTTATATCAATGATTTCTTCTGCATCCTTACACATATCCTGTTCATTGTTCTCTTCTTCTTCTTTTTCTTCTTCTTCTTCTTCTATTTCTTCTTCTTCCTCTTCTTTATCTTCAACTATTTGCAGATTTAGTCTCGACTTAATTATATTTTCTATCCAGACTAAGCTTGTTGAGCAGAATACCTTTGTGTCTTTATTTTTTATTTTTTGCTGTATTTCAGCACATGTGGGATGTGTTGGGACATGACAGGCATCACATTTTCTAATCAATTGTTGAGGATTATTAATGGAATACCATATCTTACATGTATTACACCATTTTGGCATTCTTTTTCCCATTGCATCAATCAGCATATTCACCATATTGGACTTCTTATTGTTCTTTGATGGAATGTGTTGATTGATGTAGACTTTCTTTATAAGTCTCTTTAACACTTGGATTTTCTTTGGAATTTCTTCTATTATTTTGCTGATGTTTTCCGCAGATTTGCTCCAGTTTATTGGATCATATTGTTTCAATATGTCTGCGAATATTTTTCCGTCACATTGGTTGACGTTACTAGTGACCTCTGTTATCAGACGGTCGAGCTCCTGTTTCGCCAACTCATGGAATTTATTTTTGCTGAGTCCAGCGATGTCTCTCCAAGCCTTGCCCGTGTTGTACATAGCCATCTTGATTAGATTTTTAGTAATTCACAAGATAACTATTCTATGCCGACGTTTTATCCCACTTCTCCGACCTCAAACTAATCACTGACTATTCACGAAAACTTGTAGCTATATTGCACTCGATAGCCTTTTGTTATCCGCGTTAAATCATGATATTTATAGGGTCGCAAAAGTGTAATCACTCACTGGCACACAGATACAAAACTGAGAGAGAGAGAGAGAGAGAGAGAGAGAGAGAGAGAGAGAGAGAGAGAGAGAGAGAGAGAGAGAGAGAGATGAATAGTTAAATTGATGTCTCAAATTCTTCTACTTCAAATAAAACCCTCTTTCTCTCACATCGGATGCAGAGAGAGAGAGAGAGAGAGAGAGAGAGAGAGAGAGAGAGAGAGAGAGAGAGAGAGAGAGAGAGAGAGAGAGAGAGATGAATAGTTAAATTAATTTTTTCACATTTTTCTTATATTTCAAATAAAACCCTCACTCTCTCACATCGGTTCGCAAAACGGAGAGAGAATCTCTCTCTCTCTCTCTCTCTCTCTCTCTCTCTCTCTCTCTCTCTCTCTCTCTCTCTCTCTACGTAATTTTTTCATTTGCCACCCTTCCATAATCTCAAAGAGCATGAACATGATAAGAAAACCATTAACTTTTTTTATTTGTACGGAAGGGGAAAAAGTAGTTATGGGATAAAGATATGTAGTGTATCCCTCTAAGGGGAAATAAATCTGCATCATTTCCTCTTATGTGAAAATAAAATCAGGGACTCGTTCGTTCAAAAAAGTAGAGGGTCCACCGAGAAATGGGGATAGAGAGAAATTTAATATATATATATATATATATATATATATATATATATATATATATATATATATATATATATAGAGAGAGAGAGAGAGAGAGAGAGAGAGAGAGAGAGAGAGAGAGAGAGAGAGAGAGATTCTTTTAAAAATAAAAATGGTAAAGATTCGGATATTGGTCATATCCAGATAGACTTTCCTTTAAAGTGATGTCATCCACAGATTTTGTGTGTATATGCGTATATATATAAATATATATATATATGTATATATATATATATATGTGTGTGTGTGTGTGTGTGTGTGTGTGTATATATAAATCTATATATATATATATATATATATATATATATATATATATATATATATATATATATATATATATATCAGCGAAATCTAACGGAAGCCCTTTGTGTCAATAGGCGTAGGAGGAGATGATGATGATGATATGATATATATATATATATATATATATATATATATATATATATATATATATAGAATATGTAAAACATGTAGTAGTTTCCCGTCGCAGAATGTGGATGTGGATAAGAAATTTCTGTATACTGTACTGTAATAAATGCTACATTAAATATTTGGTAATGAACCCCAATACTGTAAACAACCTTATCATTATTCGTTGCTTACATAAACTAAAAAAAAAACTCATTAACAGTGCGTTGACTTTCTGCATACACGCTGCCATTCACTTCAAGACACGAGCACTGTTTCTCCTTGGCCCCCCTCGATCTCAATGCTCTTATTTAACAAAAAGCATTTCCTCTTCTACAGTACTTGCTGGATCAATACAAAAAACAAACAGTACCCTCCACCCTTTTCATCCTAGAGTTTTCTCAGGTACGCTAGGGAAATATTGTAAATACTATGGGGGTCTTGAAATTTTTTTTTTTTTAATATTTACGAATGGTATTTACGATTCTTCATAGTTGAGATATTTATCTATTTTCATTCCATAAATCTTATTATTTTTTGGTTAGTAAAATCACTAAATATAATTGAATAAGAATCCCCGGGGGCCTTGATTTCTTTTTCTAATATTTACGAATGATACTTATAATTCTTCATAGTTGAGATATTTATCCATTATCATTCCATAAATCTTATGATTTGTTGGTCAGTGTAATCTCTAAATATAACTGAATAGGAAACCCAATTAATAATGTAGACAGCCTGGCTGTTCATGATGTCACAATACCGAATGAAATAAAATGCCATTATTAAACTGGGGCCTGGTAAGAAGATAAGAAGGAAAGCAAGAAAGAACGATTAGATATTAGTGATCATCAATTTTGGATGAAAGTTGCACAACTTAAGAGAAGAGAGTGAATTAAGCTTGCTTTTCATCATGATTGTGATTTGGAATAGTTAACGTATTTATGGTTGTGATGGCCTGTTGGTATCATCTTTGCCTAGCGATTGCCAAACTGGGGTTCGAGTCCCACTACTACTCGTTAGTTCCTTTGGTCGCTGCAACCTCACCATCCTTGTGAGCTAGGGATGTAGGGTTTTGGGGAGCCTATAGGTTTATCTGCCGAATCATCAGCAGCCATTGCCTGGTCCTGATTGGTCCTAGTGTGGGTGGAGAGGGGGCCTGGGCACTGATCATATGTAATATGGTTAGTCTCGATGGCATTTCGCCTTGCTTCTGTCATTCATCAGCGGCCTTTAAAAACCTTAAAAAAAACAATCAAATATCTACTTACATATGTGCACCACGACATATTCATATGTACACTTCTTCCCCAAGAACTTTATGGGCTAAGTTCGTAAAGTCTTTTAGGAAGGGTCGAAGACTACAGTTTTAGGATTTTCCTTATCAGTCTACCGTCCACTGACTTCTTTGCACAGCTGCGTTTGTTTGGTTTCTGTCTTTAAATTTTCAACTCCTTGCTATTGTATATCAGGGTTTTAATGTTCCTAATATTTTTACTTTGAACAGGCGGACATGAGTCTTTATATAGCTTATATATGGCATATCTGTTTGATGTCGTTACTGTTTCTAGAATAATTTATTGTTAATGTTTTTCTCATCGTTTATGTATTTCCTTATTTCCTTTCCTCAATGGAAAAATAGCCCTTGCCTTACCTTACCTTATTTTGCCTAAAAAATAAGGCAAGATAGGGTAAGGTAAGGCAAGGGCTATTTTTCCCTGTTGGAGTCCTTGGGCTTGTAGCATCTTGTTTTTACAACTAGGGTTGTAGCTTGGCTAGTAATGATACTACTACTACTACTACTACTAATAATAATAATGATGATGATGATGATATTAATAACCGAGGCCCTTTGCGTCAATAGGCATAGGAGGAAATGATGATGATGAAATATCTATGAGAATCGGTGTATCAGATATGTAATTCAAGGATACATTTATTTTCGTTTACTTTTTTTTTCTGGATTTTAATGTTCGTAAATACTTGAGAGATTCAGATATCTCCTAATGTCATGGCTATCGGATATGTAATTCCAGGTAACATTTTGTATTTCTCAAAAGTACATGGACATGCATGCAGGCTACATATAATTTGTATGTATGTATGTATGTATGTATGTATGTATGTATGTATGGAATTATCCATATGACTTTTTCTTTAAGGGTGCTTACTCAAGAAAGTTTTATTTTTCATTTTCTCAACAAATATTTTTGAGATGGGGCGCCTAGGTCTGTGCCTTAGCTATGATTGTTTGTGCACTCACGTGTTTTAAACCACACATACATACATACATACATACATACATACATGCACACACACACACACACACATATATATATATATATATATATATATATATATATATATATATATATATATATATATATACATATATACACACAATTTCCATGCGAGCATTCACGCATGTGCATATGCTATATAAGCTCATACATGTACATATGTGTAAAATTTATTCTCATTTAGAAGTGCTCGTGTGTTCATGAAAAAGCATGTCCGTTAACCCTTTGTTAGAATACACGATGTCCAGTTTCATTTTATGAATAACTTATTTCATGCATAACGATGCTCTGTAAACTATCATATTGCATCATCACCTTTCAAAACATTTTTCCTGATAATTAAAACTCAATTTTCTCTTTTCTCTCTCTCTCTCTCTCTCTCTCTCTCTCTCTCTCTCTCTCTCTCTCTCTCTCTCTCCAAGAACTCCTAGCACGAATATAAATTCTTACCTCAGATAATCACTCTTGCGGAAGCAAATCACTTCACACCTGTGTTATGGAACTCCCATAGCTACTCATACTCTCACTGGAAAATCCATATTAAAAAAAAAAAAGTAAAATAAAATAAAAAAAAGCGACACCGATTTAAAAAAAAAAAACTCCCAAAAGTTTGTGTTTTATCTCTTCCCCTAAGCGCTGCCAAAGATAAAAAAAAAAAGGTCTATGTTTGCTAAACTCAGCGAGAAAGAGTAAAAAAAAAAAAAACCAAAAGATGGATAAGGATTATTATGAAGCGATGTTTACGCCTCTTGTCACACAGAGTGGATATATGCAAACTCTGGCTGTTTTTAACGCGGTTATGACATTTGCATAATCTCTTAGTATCTTCGGAAGCTGTTTTGAGAGCGATTAAAAGAGAAAAGGAACATGATTGGATAACGAGGTTGTTGATTTTGATGAAATAAAGGAGAGAGTAGAAAGAGGAGACAATACAGTATGCGCTGTGCTGTTGTTATTATTATTATTATTATTATTATTATTATTATTAGTGTGTGCGACCCGTCAAAAATGACGGCTTAATATTTAGATAGGTATGCACGCCTATGCACCCCCCTCTCTCACCAGGGTTTGACTACTCCCTCTCCCCTACCCGATGGGAGAGAGAGAGAGAGAGAGAGAGAGAGAGAGAGACTTGTTCTTTATTATATAGGGGAGATTATTATTATTATTATTATTATTATTATTATTATTATTCAAGACGTGTAATCAATTCCGCAAACAAGCGCAAACGATCATAAGTTCGCAAAGAAAATCTCTTCGCAATAAGATATCCAGGTTATAGAATAAAGTAATAGACAGATCAAGAAATATACATACATACATATATTATACATACATACATAAATGAAACTATATGACAAGAAAATAAGAGCCCATATAAAAAGTAGCCTAATATAGCGAGAAGAGACAAGTCAGTACTTATGCATATTCAAAAGACTAAAATACCAATTTCTTCAAACAAAATAAGGAACACTACATTTTAGTGACGCAATACCGAAATGTTTCAGTTTTCCTAACAAATCAAGTAAGTAGAAAAAGAAACCAATGGCTGTTTTATCATGACCACGTTAATTGAATATATTATCGTGCAAACAATAATTGGATAATTTACAAAGTACATAAGTCGAACATTTATTGAGTTTTCCGATAACGTATGAAGGAAGAAAATAATTAGTGGAACTCCTACTTTCCTCCTTCTCATCCTTCTTCTATTCTAAGCCTACGAATGCTTCTCCTTTTCCTCCTCCCGCTCCTCCTTCTCCTACGCCTACTCCTCTTTCTCCTTAACTTCGCCCTCCTTCCCTCTTACTCCTACGCATACTCTTTCTCCTCCCCCTCCTCCTCCTTTTACTCCTACGCCAACTCTTACTCTTAATCCTCCCCCTCCCCCTACTCATTCTCCTCCCCCTCTTCCTCCCCCTACTCATTTTCCTCCCCCTCCCCCTCCTGTTACTCCTACGCCTACTCTTCCTCTTCATCTTCGTCGTCTTCTTACTGTAATTGGCGCCATCACCCTCTGAAATTCATTAACGTACCATTTCTACAGGTCGGCTAGTACTAATCCCTTAGAGAGGGGAAGGGGGATTACTGGTGTTGTCTGTAATAACGAGGTCATTAGTAATAGCCTCCCACATGTATCGATGGGTAACAGATAAATATAACACTGGATTGCCTTTGGATGTCGTTTAGGATTACGTTTTGAGTTTAGCGCCAGGCAATGTGAAAAATCGTTTGACTTTCTTGGCGAATAGTTGCTATTATTATTATTATTATTATTATTATTATTACAAGGCCACCTCTCTAAGAGTCGAGCTTGACTCATTGGTTTAAAGGTTTAAAGGGCGCTCATGAATGGCAGAGGTTAGGGACAGTGATATTGCCCTATTCAGGAGGACAGTGCTCTAGAGACTAACCATATATACGTATGATCAGCGCCCGAGCTCTCTCTCCACCCAAGCTTGGACCAAGGAGGGCTAGGCAGTGTGAATAGTCGTTTGACTTTCTTGGATGGTTATTATTATTATTATTATTATTATTTGGCCAGCTCTGTAAGATTCGAGCTTGTCTCATTGGTTTAAAGGTTTAAAGGGGGTTCATGAATAATAGAGTCTGGGGACAGTGACATTGCCCTATCGAGTAAGGTAATGTCCTAGAGACTGACTATACATACATATGATCAGCGCCCATCCCCCTCTCAACACTGAAGCTAGGGTCAAGTAGAGCCAGGCAATGGCTGCTGATAACTCAGCAGATAGACCAATAGGCTTCCCTACCCCTACCCCCCCTCCTTATCTCACAAGGAAGGTGAGGTTGCAGCGACCAAAAAAATAGCGAGTTTCAGCGGAACTCTAACCCCACTCTGGCGTTCACCAGTCAGGGACGTTACCGTATCGGCCAGCACAACCCTATGATATTCAGCATTTTTAATTTCTATTTACTGAATCACGAAATCTATTTTGAAGAAATTGAAAAAAATACTAAGATAATATAGTGTTTATCTTTTCCACTATCGTCCGCTTTTATATATATATATATATATATATATATATATATATATATATATATACACACATATATATATATATCTATATATCTATCTATATATATATATATATATATATATATATATATATATATATATATATATAAATAATAATATTACCAACGGTGTCTATGAACTTTGATATCGGGATGCCAAATAACTCGAAATCAATCAATCAATAGTCATTATCATCATCAGTACCCTTTTTTATTTTGCATTAGAATCCGCAATTCCTTTTTAATTTCACATCATAATCATATCGTCAGGCCTTTGTTCATGATAAAGCGTATTGAATAAAAAGTGTAGTTCTCATTAATGAAATACTTCTTTTACCTGATAAGAAACCAGACAAATTTCAAATGAAACGTGAAGTAGAAAGTGCTGTATTAATAATAGATGCAGATGAAGGATTTAAATATTCTTTTTGGTGCCGGTTTAGTATGTGGCCTACCTTTCGAATATGGCCTACGAAATTCTATCTGTTTTAGTATGTGGCCTAACCTAACCTAACAAACCAGGTATGCCACATACTAAACCAGAATAAAAAAAAGGTAGGCCACATACTAAACCGCACCTTTTCTTATTAGACTGGAATGAATAAATGCATTTAGCATCTTCAATCTACCAAGGAAACATATATGATAAAAATCATATTGTTTCCTCCAAGTTCAAAATTAATATCTGTGATAAAAATCTGAAGAGAGGATCCCATCTGGACGGTAACCGTAATGTCAACATTGCGTCCTTTTGCACTTATTGGCTATCGACTCGGCTTCCTTTTAGACCTTGGTATGATAAGGTAGATTATGTATATGGATTCTGTTGCATACATATTAGTGGATATAGTTTTTATAGAAAATTTATATATACACATATAAATGTATATATATATATATATATATATATATATATATATATATATATATATATATATATATATATACAGTATATTGTGTATATAATATATATATATATTAGTGTTGTTACTGTTCTTAAGATATTTTATTTGTCCTTGTTTCCTTTCCTCACTGGGCTATTTTCCTTGTTGGAGCCCCCGGGCATATAGCATATCCTGCTTTTCCAACTAGAGTTGTAGCTTAGCAAGTAATAATAAAAATAATAATAATAATAATAAATATATTTATATATAATACATATACATATATGTGTGTTTATATATATATATATATAATATAATATATATATATATATATATATATATATATATATATATATATATATATATATATATATAGAAGTACTTTCCTAATGAGCATGTAAAGAAGTTGAACCTGAATCTACTCACAACTTCCGGACACCTGGGATCAATATAGAAATCCCATCTATGTACTCTTGTTATGAAATAGATTTTGAAAATAGGATTATACTATTTGAAAGATTAGGATTATGCTATTTAAAAGATATTATATTTTACTAATAGTTGAAAGAGAAAAAAATAATTCGAAAGAATGAGCATAATAGACGCTAATAACTAAAGTTAATAGTTGAAAGCTTCTAAGTATTATTTTCAACAAATGCACGCATACATGGGCATAAATAGTCACTGCCAATGGTTATATTGATGCTTTGACCAGATTTTAAGTAAAATAGTTTTTCATGTGCTTTTATGCTATAAATTCGGAATTGAAATCTTCAGGATTAATGGAATTGCAGTGGTTCCAACTGGTTCGTGGAAGAGACTTCTAACAGAATCTGTTATTGTTACAACATTCTGATTATTCTTCATAAATTGAAAAAAAATATATATTTCATTTGTCAAAATCGTATGTTTTTGTAAATCTAAAAATCTTGCCAAGAGAAGAAAATATGCTTGTCGTTCGGCGACCCCCCCCCCAAAAAAAAAAAAAATTATAATACTGAAAACATTGACGAATGGGATACTACTGGTGATAATATATATACTGTAATATTTTTGATGTGATTGTTAATGTTAGAATAAAGTTACTGCAATATTATCAGTGATAATAGTCTCACCGTATTAATATTCACTGTTAGAAAGAACCGCATTTTTAATCGGAAAATCTCCGTGAAAGTATAGTGTTTTCAACCGTATTTCATTACAATGTAATGTTATCTTACATTGTTATTAATTTTTACTGGTTGGTGACCGTGATATCACTCCTCTACGTCTGTATATCCGTTTTTAAAATTGTAAAAATCCTGGAGTAAATGTTGCCAGACATTTACCGTTTTTTTTAATGAAAATTTTTAGCAATGTTGATATGATGGACTAACAATAAAAATTTAGAAGTACCCTTACTTTTGAAATAGTTGCACAAAATAACTATTTCTTTTAAATTAAGCTGACAAAGAAGCTCGTATAGGAAAAGTCTTGAAAATACAGTAGTAAAATTAGAAAATAAAATATCAGGGTAATACGCTTGTTGTATTGTCAACATTATTCAAAACGTATAATGTTATATCAGCAATTTGCGTTAGAAATTACCGCTTAGTGATATCCAGATATTCAATATAATTTGGCATTAGAAATTTTACTCTTCTCTCCCCTACCTCTTCTCTTCTCTTCTCTTCTCTTTTCCCCTCTTTATCTTTCTCCCTTAAACACTTATTCTATTTCTGTCTCCCATGCTCATACCTTAGTAACTGCCATCTCTCTCTCTCTCTCTCTCTCTCTCTCTCTCTCTCTCTCTCTCTCTCTCTCTCAAACACATTCTTTTTTGGTTTCCCACGCTGACATCTTAGTAACTGGTTCATTTTATACTTCCCCCCCCTCTCTCTCTCTCTCTCTCTCTCTCCTCTATTTTTCTCCCTCAAATACTTATTCTGTTCCTGTCTAATGCGCTCACACCTTAGTAACTGCCTTATTTTATACCCCCCCCCCTCTCTCTCTCTCTCTCTCTCTCTCTCTCTCTCTCTCTCTCTCTCTCTCTCTCTCTCTCTA
>NC_090752.1:12318093-12322834 GCF_036898095.1 Palaemon carinicauda
GGTATGTGTTGTGATGAAACAGAGACAGGAATCTCCTTCATTAAGACGGCTGACGAGGAGGACTGGGAGGTGGGGAAGGGGGATAGGAGATGGTGGTGTAAGAGGAGCATATCCCCCGTCCTCCTCCCACCTACCTTCACCCATACTTCATCATCTTGTCGAGTTGTCTGTGGGATTTGGTTGTTTGTTTTTCTAGTGCTGTTGTTGTTGTTGTCTTTTTCTCTGTCATTTCGTCTTCATTGTAACTATTTCATTGTAATATTTTTAGATCTCTTCATTTTTCACCCTAAATGTATTTTTCTGTGTTGTGATTACTTGTCTTTTCAGTTATTTACTTTATTAATTTTAATTATATTTCTTGTATCTTTCCTTTCTAATACTATTACCACTTCCTATATGTACCAGTTTTTGGTCGTTACCTCCGCCAACGAAGTTGGAAGAAGGTTATGTTTTCACCCCTATTTGCGTGTGTGTATGTTTGTGAACACCTTCCTGGCCACAATTTTAATCGTACAGTAATGAAATTTGGAGGGATTAACTGTTTTGTAAAAAGCTGGAAATGACCAGATTTTGGAAGGTCAAGGTCACGGTCAAGCAAAATGTCCAATTCACGTAATCAGCCATAAGTTTGGACATCGTTGCAACAGACTTCAAACTTGGGTCATATTTGATTGTATGAAAAATCCACGCCAGTTAGTACTTGTTAAGGTCAAAGGTCAAGGTCGAGAAATATGCTGCCGTAGTGGTCGGCTCTCTACTGAATGCCCCTCTAGTTACATTAATTTTTTGCAATGCCAGATTATACAAACTTATATGAATTTATATAAACCAATTAGAAAAAAAAATCCTTTATGGTAAACTCCTTCCTTTTATTTCTTTTACTTCTCTTTCCTTTCTCCCTATTCTTTTTATATTTATCCTTTAATTCGCAATGCGTATCTTTCCTTTAACCTTTCTTCTCTTCCTCATTTGACTCTTCTTCACCTATCTCATCTACCGCCATTCTTCCTCTCCTCCATTTTTTTTCTGCCTTTTTTTCCATTATCTATTTTTTCCCCTCTTTCATTCTTGCATTTTTCAGATGCCATTTCCTTCTCTCCCTCCTTTATTTACCCTTCTCACTCTGTTATTTTAGTCTTTTAGCCTTCTCTTCTCCTATATGTTTTTTATACCAATTATTTATATTCCACTTTTTCATTCTTTTAAGCATTATCTTTTTATACATTCTTTTTCTTATAACTTTCTTATTTCTACTCTATATTTCTATTGATTCTACTTTGTCTATTTGATATTTTTAATTATTATTTTTTTTTTATCTCAACGGTCTTGCGTCTTTTTTAATGTCATTCTCCCCCTGCTCTGTTATTTATTTTCCCCTCTCTCCTTTTTCTTTTTCTTTTATTGCCAGTTTTTCCCCAATTTTTCATTATTTGTTTTCCCATTATCATATACTCTATTTTTAGAATAATTTACCTTTTTGCACTCACTTATCTATTCCATTTCCTCAATTACCACTTTCCAATCTTTTTATTATTTATTCTCCATTATATTATTTACTTTAATACCACCTTTTTACTCTTTATTAGTAGTCCTTTCAATATCAATCTTCATCATTTCATTGCTCCATTTATTTGATTGCTCCATTTTTTCAATTTTATTACTTATCCATAAATCTTATTTTGAGTCAGAGTAGCTGGTAGTTAGTGGACTGATGGATCACAACCAGGGATAACAGAAAGGGGAAATTTTCTATTGCTTGCAGCGTAACTTTGTTTTTAAATTGCAATATGATTGTAATTTTACAATCCCATATATATATATATATATATATATATATATATATATATATATATATATATATATATATATATATATATATATATACATACACACTATCAATATTCCTCCTTTCTATATATATTTTTTTCCAATTATTCCTATTGATTTTTTTCTATTCTCTACTTCCATTATTCATTATCCTCGTTTCTTTCCCACTCCACATTTTCTTCCCATTGCTGATTTTTCTTCGCTTTTCTACTGGAATTTTATTAAGAATTTCCCCCCCTTTCCATTATTTATAGTATTTTAATATATCTTTTATACTATCACGTTTCTCTTAATTTTGTTATCTATTTCCCCCCCATTTCCCCTCTTCTTTTTTATTACTGTTTTCTCTTTTCCCTTTCTATCAGTTACATTAGTCTCTTCAATACATCATTTAAAAACTCTCACTCTTCTATAATTTTATTCTCTTTTTTTAATACCTTTTTTTCATCACCACTTCTTTCTCCTTCTATTACCTATTTTCCCGTTTTAAGTTCTCCCCTATTAATAATGATTTTTCTTTCCCCCGTCTCTGATATTAATTCTTTCTTCACTTAATTTTAGTACCATATTCTCTCTATTTCTACTAATTTCATTTTAACTGTAACTCTTCTCTTCCCTTCTACCATCCACATTCCCTATTCTTTCTCTTCCTTTTCTGTTGATCCTTTTCTACCCTCCACATTCCCTCTTCCCACTCATCATTTTCCTTATCTTTTTTTTTAACCATCAACATTCCCTATTCCCCGCTCTCCCTTTTCATTTAATCTTCCTTTCTACCATACACATTTCCTATTCTCGTTCGTTTTTTTCTTTCAATCATCCTTTCTATCATCCACATTCCCTATTCTCTCTCTTCCTTTTCTGTTAATCTTTCCTTTTACTATCCACATTCCTTATTCCCCTTCTGAATCTTCCTTTCTACTATCCAAATTCCCCCTATCCCATTCTTCCTTTTCTTTTAATTTTCTACCATCCATATTTTCATATTCCCGCTCTTCCATTTCATTTAATCTTCCTTTCTACCATCCACATTTCCTATTCCCGTTCGTTTTTTCTTTCAATCATCCTTTCTATCATCCCAAATTCCCTATTCTCTCTCTTCCTTTTCTGTTAATCTTTCTTTTTACCATCCACATTCCTTATTCCACTCCTTAATCTTCCTTTCTACTATCTAAATTCCCTTTTCCCGTTCTTTCCTTTTCTTTTAATTTTCTACCATCCACATTTTCATATTCCCGCTCTTCCTCTTCATTTAATCTTCCTTTCTTTCCATCCACAATCCCTATTTCCTGCTCTTTCCTATTTACCATCATTATCTAATCCCGCTCTTTCTTTCCATTAAATCTTCCTTTTTTACCATCCACATTCCCTATTCCTGCTCTTCCTATTTACCATAAACATTCTCTATTCCCGCTCTTTCCTTTTCATTTTGATCTTCCTTTCTATCATCCAGATTCCTTGTTCCCCTTCTTCATCTTATTAATCTTCATTTTTACCATCCACAATTCCTATTCTTCTCAGCTTCCTTTCATTTTAATCTTCCTTTCTACCATCCATATTCACTAATCCCGCCCTTCCTTTTCCTTTAATCTTCCTTTCTACCATCCACAATCCATATTCTTCGCAGCTTCCTTTCATTTTAATCTTGCTTTCTACCATCCACAATCCCTATTCTTTGAAGCTTCCTTTCATTTTAATCTTCCTTTTTACCATCCATATTCACTATTCCCTCCCTTCCTTTTCTATTAATCTTCCTTTCTACCATCCACAATCCCCTATTTTTCGCAGCTTCCTTTCATTTAAATCTTCCTTTCATTTAAATCTTCCTTTCATCTTATTCTTCCTTTCATTTTAATCTTCCTTTCTACCATCCACAATCCCTATTTTTTCACAGCTTCCTTTCATTTTAATCTTCCTTTCATTTTAATCTTCCTTTCTACCAACCACAATCCCTATTCTTCGCAGCTTCCTTTCATTTAAATCTTCCTTTCTACCATCCACAATCCCTATTCTTCGCAGCTTCCTTTCATTTTAATTTTCCTTTCATTTTAATCTTCCTTTCATTTTAATCTTCCTTTCATTTTAATCATCCTTTCTACCATCCATATTCACTAATCCCGCCCTTCCATTTCTATTAATCTTCCTTCCCACCCGTCTTCCGTCTGTAATCGTCTCGCAGCTTCCTTCCTTCCTTCCTCTCTATTAGCCCCTTTGGCCAAGGAACCCTCATATCGACTCGTGTGTCATCTCCCTCCCTGTTGTTGTAGATTCCCTCCCAGGCAATGGATGCGAACCTAATGTGTTGGGGAATCTCCAGACATTAAGGACGCCCCCACAACCCTTAGAGTAATAAGAGGAGAGACGGCTGTGATATCCTGGAGAGAGAGAGAGAGAGAGAGAGAGAGAGAGAGAGAGAGAGAGAGAGTATTTGGCGATGCTCTTTTCACCTTGCCCCCCGTGTAAAAGAGAGAGATTATCCATATGTTGTGATGAATATATATAACACACAGACACACACACATATATATGTGTGTATGTGTATATATATGTATATATATATATTATATTTATATATATATATATATATATATATATATATATATATATATATATATATTGTCAGTCGATATATTTTTTTAATATAAAGAAAATTGTGATCTAGAAAGGGAATATATCGGATCATCATAGACAAAGACATGGTAAGAGTGTGTGTGTGTATATATATATATATATATATATATATATATATATATATATATATATTTATATATATATATATATATACACATATATTCTTTCTCTGGGATCGATATATTTCTGTAATTTAGAGCAAATTCTGACCGATAAAGAAAATATCTCGTATCACCAAAAACAGAAAGATAGTAAGAATATTCAAGTGAACAAATAAACTTCT
>NC_090752.1:12323334-12325834 GCF_036898095.1 Palaemon carinicauda
TCTCTCTCTCTCTCTCTCTCTCTCTCTCTCTCAGTGATTGGCCTTTGATATTGTAATACAAGTAGGTAGTTGGCCTTGGTAGCTCACAGTTAACGTAAGAAAGGTGAATCTTACATTTAATACCAAAATACTTTCTGAAGGACTTAAAAGTTGATATTGGCAGCAGTCAAAACCCTTTTGAAGGAAAGTGATATATGTATATATATATATATATATATATACATATATATATATATATATATATAAATACATATATATGTGTGTATGTATATATATGTATATATATATATGTGTATATATATATATATATATGATAAATTTTGCACATTTTTACGTGTTTTTCATATTCAAATAAGCCATATATATATATATATATATATTAAATACATATAAACACACGCACATATATATATAGTGTGTATGTATGTATACATATGCGTGTACATGGAGATGTAAGTAAATCCCAACATTAATTTTAATTTTAATGACAAAAATAACAAACATGGCAACGTAATGACTTTACTTCGACAAGTGATAAAACGAGTTTGTCCCTTACGAGGGACATAATACAAGTAAGGGAAACTGCCTTAAAGTTAATTAAATGGAGGTAATTGGATCGGGCTAATTTCGAATTCTCTCTGATTAGTTTTAAGCATTTTTTCCAAGTTATCTGCGTTCAATAAAAGGAATCTCATTATTTCCCCCCATCTTACGTTGCGTTCATTTAGTACAGTACTGTACATCTTGTAAGTTTTCTTACGTACACGCATGCACGTGTACGTACTCGCAAGCACGTCTGCGTACACGCATGCACGTGTGCGTGCACGCATGCACGTGTGCGTACACGCAAGCACATGCGTGTACACGTACTTAGGGAAGTTGGAGATTAAATGTAATTGTATATAAACTTTGTGCAGATTGTTGGAGACGTTGGTTAAATGTATGCAGTTGAAATTAAGATGGGAGGGTCAAAGGTTATAACAGGTCCAATGGCCCCCTCATTAACATTTTAATGAACATGGAAGGTACACATTGATATTAATGTGAGTGATGTTATGATTCAGAATCACCAACTTAAGAATGTTTCTACCAATATGAATTAGAGACCTTTTAATAAAAAAAAAAAAATACAATTTTATGCAAAACAATTATTTTGGTCTGAAAAAGTTGTTTTTCTTTGTTTATTGATAAATGATGATTTATATTATAGATGTATTTTCCAATACATTCTCATAGTATAAAGTTGATTGTCAGAAATATCTTATGAAAACGATTACATTCCCGAAGCTTCTTTGATTTAAAATAAGGAAATCTTATAATGTTATATGCGAATGGTTTGATTATGGATCGCAAGTAATTGATATATTTTGCGATAATGTGAGGTTTTCCCGAATCATGACTACCTCCGTAGAATTTTTTGTTTCTTTTTTTTATGTGCCAGTAGGCAGTCAAAATTTTTGTGTAGTATATAGTGTTGGACAAAAATTTTGATCAACTCTGGTGCACATTGATGAAACTTAATATTGGCTTGTTAAATAATGCTTCGGAAATACGAATGTCTATGAATAATTTTAACTTGCTAAAAATAGATTGCCAAATTCATATATATTTATGCCAAATCTCTCTCTCTCTCTCTCTCTCTCTCTCTCTCTCTCTCCAAGATATCTCATCTATTATAGTACAATTCCGTTAAAAACAATTCTCAAAAAGTTTCCTTTAATAGCGTCACATAATTCAAATTGAATGAAAATAATCTTTGGAATGTTATCTTACGAACTAATTCTTGATCATATCGACTGTACGTTTTTAATAAATAACACTAATGAGATAAACAGCTATGCCAAAGAAGAGAGGTTATTTAATATATGTAACTGACGTCACAGAATCAAACATCAAAGATACTCCTTAATAATGAAAAATAGAGAAACTAATAAAAGAAATTGATCTTTTCCAAAGGAGCTTTTCTTCCATCTTTCCCCTTCTCTTGTTTCTTACCCACCACCTTCCACTCGTGGGTCAAGTAACTCTTCAGTAAGTTCTCTTCCTCGCAAGCAATGGCTTTTCCTTTAAGAGGGTAAACGTCGAGGAGTCTTTTGGGAGCTCGATGTCAATTTTCCCCTTTTATTCTATTTCGTCACATATGACTTTGTGTGAGACGAGTAACTATTCATCTATGTATCAAGTTCTATAGATATATCTATCTATCTATATATCTATCTATCTATCTATATATATATATATATATATATATTTTTATATATATACATATATTGTGTATATATATATATATATATATCGTTTGTTCAGCCATCACGGTAATCCTGAAAAAATTATTAAAAATAAAAAGGTCGACAACACCATATCGAATTATGTTATGTCTTTTAATTCTTGAAGTTTTGTTAACAGACAATTAACTTTATTTCATCTCCTAAATTTAGTTTTTCATCTATTTCGACATATTTTTTTTCTTTCATTTGTAACTATTGTGCCAAAGCATTTG
>NC_090752.1:12330834-12335834 GCF_036898095.1 Palaemon carinicauda
AGCCTGAATTAGATTCTCCCCTTCCTTATATGCACTCTTTCGGATTGCCGGGCTTGGAGGTAGTTTACGCTCTTATCCCGGCATCCATTCTGTTTTCTTCTAGTGCTGTACCCGACCCGGCTGCCGGCCTATCTGGCCGGCAGCCGGGCAGTCGGAGTTCTCTGGTTCTTTTGCTGCCGGCTGGCATCGGTTGTTTACCTTTGCCGGCCAGCTATTGTCATGCCCTTGTCTGCCGGTCGCTATGAGCAGTGACTGGCAGCCGGGTGCTACCTTGGGTAGTTGCCTGCCGGCAATCTTTGCCGGCCGACATTGGCTGTTGCCGGCCGGCACATGCATTTGAACCAGCGTTCTGCCGCCTTATAGCTGTTAAGTAGTATACTTTAAAGCTAGTTATGGTGTGTGCCGGCCGGCGCATTACCTTCTATACTGTACCAGTATTCTTCAATATAACATATACTGTAGGAAGAAAACTATAGTATAGTATTGGTACAACACTGTGTGTTCTAACACTTTTGTGTTGTCTTGCACAGCCCTTTGGTGTTGCCTTACAGATAAGAAAGTGAGTTCTTTCTTGTCTATTATCCGGTATTTTAAAATCATATCTTAGGTGTGAGCTCCACCTGTTTCCTCTGGAAATTTTTCATTGGTTACTCTAGGACAGATTAACCATACGATTTTATTACCTGGAAGGCTGCAACAATTGATTGTGCGGGGAAACACAAGTGTGTTATGCTAACTGTGCATATCCAGTGATACGTAGTTCACTTGATACTCATGGAAATTTCTTCTCTTTGCAGGAGGTACGTCCGAAGTGCGGAAGTGCTTTCTGCAACGTCCGCAGTAAGAACTTCTGCGGACATGAGTTATGTAGGAGGCACGCAGCATGCGCTGTCTCCAAGGGTGATCTCCGGTATTAGGACCCCCAGGTATGTACCGTGTGCTCTAACCTGATTACTGAGGCTTTTGATTCCCCTAGGACAGTGGAATCAAGGGATAAAGCAAGGGAGAAGCTTCGCACCTGGGTAAGGGGCTTCCAGAAGAACATCTCTGGACCTTATCTTCCGAGTGAGAAGATGAGGGCTTACCTTTTCCCTAGGGCATCAGCTGATGCAGTGATTCCCCAGCCTCAAGAGGAGATCCCCCTAGTTCAGATCCAGGTGGATGCTGAAGTCGCGGTCGCCTTGCAAGACATCCAGTTGGACGACAGGATGTCAGACGTGTCCGAGCGTCTGGAGGAAGACCTCCTGGCAGGAGACCAGGATGAAGATCAAGCCCCAGACATTGTAGAGAAAGAGGCCGATGAGGTGTCGGCTGCTCCGGTTCAGATCCCTGAACCTATTCCCTCAACATCGTCCGCTCTCCCAGTAGAGCTGGGACAGGCCCTCTCCTCCATTGTTGGAATGATCCAACAAATGCAGAAGGAGAATATGGAGAAGGCAGCTGCAATGGAACTGCAGATGCAGAAGCTTGCAGCATCACGTGGGCCCCAGAAAAGGCTCAATGTGAAAGACCTTCCCTTGTGCTCAGATGCTAACCCGTGGAGATATGCTGAGCACATGCTGATGACGACTGGAAAGATCGTCATGTCGGATAAGCTGGGTTCGGTTCCCCTTGAGGAGGTGGAATTCTGGCCCAGCAAAGGGTCATATCCGGACTGTTATGTCCGGTTGAGGAAGGAACCAGCTTCAAAGGAGGAGACAGAGCCGAAGGAGGTCATAGTGATGGACCATGCTAAGGCTCAAGCTTTGCTTTCATCTTCAATGAAAGAGAGGGGCTTCACGAACTCAAAGGTAGCTGCATTGAGTAAGAAGCTCCCTTCCTTTGTGTCCTCTCCTGCTAGAGCCTTCCCCTTTTTGCAGAAAGGGTTTGCGGCTGTATTAAAAGCAGTCGAGGCTGGCAAGCCTTGCCCCTCCCTGGAGGAGTGTAAACCCTTGTCGCTGGCCCTACCCATGGACCACAAGGACTGGAAGGACGTCCATCTTACCTTCTCAGTCGGGAAGTTGGAGGCTGATATTGCCGGACGTCAGTTCGGTGAGAACCTCCCTAAGCTGTCTGACTTTCTTTTGCGGAGAGAGCTCGAGACAAAAGAAAGACTGGCTGCCTCAATGTCTCTTCAGACCACTCTTGAGACGATGGCAAGTGACCCCAAGGTCCATGAAATGTTCATGGTAGTGGCCAAGACTCATCTGGCCACAGTGACGAAGGATCTTTACAGCTTCGTCAGGGCGAGGAGAGCTTGTAGGGAGTTCTTGTTCACCTCGGCTACGGTGAGGCATGAGCCAAGGAAACTAATCTCCTCCAACATTTGGGGCAAAGACCTTTTCCCTAGCGAATTGGTCAAAGAAGTTGTGGATAAGGCCGCCACGGAGAAGAGAAATCTTTTCCAGAAGTGGGGCCTGTCTATCAAGAGAAAGTCTTCCCCGGATGAGGGTCCCCAACCAATGAGGAAGACTAAGAGGACTAGGCTACCGTCTCGGCCAGCCAAGCCATCTGAACAGCAACAGCAACAGCAATTGCCGATGCCTTCAGTGCCCCAGATCGTGGCACAAACCCCGACCACTTTCCAGTGGGTACCCCAGGCCGTGTCGACGCAGTCCCCGGCATTGAACCCAACGTTCGAAGGGCAGTCAACTTCCTTTCGAGCAAAGCCTAGAGGAGCAGCCAGAAGCTCGTCTAGGCGCCCCTCAAGGGGAACGGGATTCAGGGGTGGTTGCGGTCAGGGAGGCAAGACCTCAGGACAATAATCCAAGTGAGATGATACCGGTAGGGGGGAGACTTCAGAATTTTCGGGATTGGTGGGCCTTCGATCCCTGGGCCCACAGCCTACTCAAGAATGGACTGGGCTGGAGCTGGTACAGCACTCCACCCCCGTGCCCTCAGTTTTTCCAACACTCCACCCCCGTTCTGGAGGAGTACATCCAAGATTTGTTCGAGGAAAAAGTGATCCGAAGGGTAAAATCCATCAAATTCCAAGGGAGGCTGTTTTGTGCTCCCAAGAAGGACTCGGAAAAACTCAGAGTCATTCTGGACTTGTCGCCACTCAACAAGTTCATAGTGAACTGCAAGTTCAAGATGCTAACACTGCAACACATAGGACCTTACTGCCCAAGAGGGCATATACCGTCTCCATAGACTTGTCAGACGCCTATTGGCACGTTCCAATCAACCGTCGACTCTCCCCCTACCTAGGGTTCAAGCTACAACGAAGACTATACGCCTTCAGAGCCATGCCATTCGGGCTAAATATAGCCCCAAGGATCTTCACGAAGCTTGCGAGCGTAGCTCTCAAACAATTACGCCTAAAAAGAATTTAGGTAGTAGCCTACCTGGACGACTGGCGGGTGTGGGCAGTATCCAAGACAGATTGCTTGCAAGCTTCCATTCATGTGATCCAGTTCCTAGAGTATCTAGGCTTCAAGATCAACAGAAAAAAGTCTCGACTTTCTCCATCTCAAAAGTTCCAGTGGCTGGGAATCCACTGGGACCTAATGTCACACCGTTTCTCCATCCCGGCGAAGAAAAGGAAGGAGATAGCGGGTTCTGTCAAGAGACTTTTAGATTCCGAAAGGATATCAAGTCGCGAGCAGGAGAGAGTACTGGGTTCTCTCCAGTTTGCTTCGGTGACAGACCCGGTGCTAAGAGCACAGCTAAAGGATGCAACCGGAGTTTGGAGAAGTTATGCATCAAACGCGCGAAGAGATCTGAGAAGACCAGTTCCGCTTCGGCTACGTACTCTTTTCAGGCCTTGGTCCCAAGCCAGACATCTAAAGAAGCCGGTTCTTCTTCAGCCACCTCCCCCGTCGGTGACAATTCACTCAGACGCCTCGAAGGAGGGATGGGGAGGTCACTCTCATCGGAAAAAAGTTCCGATTGGCGGAAAAGGAGAAGTGGTACCTGTCGGCAGTTCACCTTCAAGGAGTCCGCAATGTGACAGCGGACGCTCTATCCAGGTTCACACCGATAGAGTCGGAATGGTCCCTAGACGCAGGATCATTCTCCTTCATCTTGAGTCAAGTCCCAGAACTGCAGATAGACCTCTTTGCGACGAAAGACAACAAGAAGTTGCCCCTGTACGTGTCCCCGTACGAGGACCCCTTAGCGGAAGCAGTGGACGCGATGTCCCTCGACTGGAACAGATGGTCCAGGATTTATCTGTTCCCTCCTCACAACCTTCTGTTGAGGGTCCTCAACAAACTGAGATCCTTCAAGTGGGTAGCGGCAATAGTGGCCCACAAGTGGCCGAACAGCGTGTGGTTCCCCCTGGCATTGGAACTACGGCTGAAGTTTCTACCGCTACCAGATCCAGTTCTGACCCAGCGAGTCCAGAAGTCTACTGTCTGCGCTTCATTACAGAAAACCCGGACCCTGCAGCTCATGATTTTCTCTCCCTATCGGTGAGAAAGCGTTTCGGGATTTCGAAAGCCAGCATAGACTTCCTAGAGGAATATAAGTGCAAATCTACTAGAAGGCAATATGAGTCATCTTGGAGAAGATGGGTGGCCTTTGTCAAGGCAAAGAATCCGCAGGAGATCTCGACGGACTTCTGCTTATCTTTCTTCATCCACCTCCATGGTCAAGAGTTGGCAGCTAACACAATTTCGACGTGTAAGTCTGCTTTGACAAGACCCATTCTATATGCCTTACAGGTCGACCTCGCTAACGAGATCTTTAATAAAGTTCCGAAAGCCTGCGCTAGGCTCAGACCTTCAGCACCTCCAAAGCTCATTTCATGGTCTTTAGACAAAGTTCTTCATTTCGCTTCTCTGTTGAGCAATGAGGAGGGTGCGTTAAAGGATTTGACCCAAAAAGTTATTTTCCTATTTGCACTCGCGTCCGGGGTTAGGGTTAGTGAGATTGTAGCCCTCTCGAGAGAGGAAGGTCGTGTTCAGTTCCTGGATGGGGGAGAGCTGAACCTGTTTCCGGATCCTACGTTTCTCGCCAAGAATGAGTTACCCACCAACAGGTGGGGTCCCTGGAGAATCTGCCCTCTGAAAGAAGAT
>NC_090752.1:12343334-12357321 GCF_036898095.1 Palaemon carinicauda
GTAGTAGTAATAGTAGTAGTAGTAGTAGTTGTTGTTGTAGTAGTAGTAGTAGTAGTAGTACCAGCTTTAAATTACATAAAACCATTAATGTTTATTCATAACTTAAAAAAAAAATAAAAAAAACTGACTCATAGCCATTAACTTCGTGGCGTCTTTACACCCTTCCCTTCCGTCAGCAGCTGACAGCAAAATCCCTGACAACTGACATCGGATAAATAATTGAAAAGCGGCTGAAAATGAAGTGCGAAATCATTCGTGATCGTCGACAGTTTCTTTCCCTCGGCTAAATGTTGCCAGAAAGAAATTGAAAGGAGAAATAGAAAATATAGCAACCCGGATAATTGCAGCTAAAGCTGCCCTGCACTTATGGAAACTTACATTCATGGAATTGTAAGGCCGTTTTAAAGGCAAGATTGCTTGCGTACACACGCACACACACACACACACACACACACACACACCTGGTGATACACAGACCGTTTCACCACGTTAAGGTATCCCCACTCAAAAATTATATACAATATATATATATATATATATATATATATATATATATATATATATATATATATATATATATTTACTGATCATTGTCATACACAAACCATTTCACCACGTTAAGGTATCCCCACTCAGAAAGGGTATACAGTATATATATATATATATATATATATATATATATATATATATATATATGCTAATCTTGGTGATACACGAACCATTTCACCAGGTTAAGGTATTCTGACTTAGAAAGGATATATATATATATATATATATATATATATATATATATATATATATATATATATATATATCTGCACTGGCCAACGTGGTGACGAAAATTGGCCTTACCGCTGACATGAATTTGTTGTTGTTGTTGTTGTTGTTGTTGTATATATATACTCAGCCCAATTATCAAAAAATACCTCACTCGCAATGTAGATTAAATAATTATCTTCTCAAACCCGTTGTCATCGAAGATACTACGAAATACTGATACTTAAACAGAAACAAATTCTAGTGACACAAACATTAATATATTTTATTCTATCTTTTCATGACATAAAAATTCTTGAAACTTACATATGGCAATAAAAAAATATAATTTCGTTTTCTTGCTTTTCAATGAAAATTCTTGAAACTTACCCATGACAGTAAATCATATTAATTTTTTTTTTATTCTTGCTTCTCATTAAATAAATTCTTGAAACTTACCCAAGACAATAAATAATATTATTTGTTTATCTTGCTTTTCATTAAATAAATTCTTGAAACTTACCCTTGACAGTAAATAATATATATTTTTTTTTATTCTTGCTTTTCATTAAATAAATTCTTGCTTTTCAATAAATCAATTCTTGCTTTTCAATAAATCAATTCTTGAAACTTACCCAAGACAGTAGATAATATTTTTTTTTTATTCCTGTTTTTCGTTAAATAGAATTCTTGAAACTTACGTAAGACAGTAAATAATATCAGTTTTTTTTTCTTGCTTTTCATTGAATAAATTCTTGAAACACCCAAGACACTAGATAATATAAATTCTTTGTTAATCCTGCTTTTCATTAAATAAAATTATCGAAACTTACCCTAGACAATAATATTATTTTTCTTCATTCTTGCTTGTCATTGAATAAATTTCATGAAACTTCCTCATTATAGTAAATAAGATTTTTTTTTTTAATTCCTGCTTTTCATTAGATAAATTCTTGAAACTCACCCAAACCAGTAAATAATATTAATTTTTTTTCATTCCTGCTTTTCATTGAATAAATTCTTGAAACTTACCCCTGACAGTAAATAATATAAATCTTTTTTCATTCTTGTTTTTCTTTAAATAAATTCTTAAAACTTAGTCAAGACTATAAATAATATTATTATTTCATTTTATTTCTGCTACTCATTGAATAAATTCTTGAAATTTATCCAAAACAAAGAATAATATTTTTTTTTTATTCCTGCTTTTCATTAGATAAATTCTTGAAACTTACCCATGACAGTAAATAATATTGATTTTTGTTTTTATCTGCTTTTCATTGAATAAATTCTTGAAACTTACCCATGACAGTAAATAATATCATTTTTTTATTCCTGCTTTTCATTAAATAAATTCTTGAAACTTACCCAAAACAATAAATAATATTATTTGTTTTTCTTGCTTTTCATCAAATGAATTCTTGAAACTTACCCAGGACAATAAATATTTTCTTTATCATTCTTGCTTTTCATTAAATAAATTCTTGAAACTTACCCATGACAGTAAATACTAAAAAAAATTTTATTCCTCCTTTTCATTAAATAAGATTTTGGAAACTTA
Source organism: Palaemon carinicauda (assembly GCF_036898095.1). Lineage (NCBI taxonomy): Eukaryota > Metazoa > Arthropoda > Malacostraca > Decapoda > Palaemonidae > Palaemon > Palaemon carinicauda. The sequence goes on from NC_090752.1 coordinate 12,345,652, forward strand.
CCCAAAACAGTAAATCACAGAAGGGCCGTTTTCCTAGAACTAAACAAAATCGACGCCAGTTATTCCTCTTGGGGGAAAATCCTTTTGTGCGTCGAGACTTGGGACGGACGCTTGCAGTGCCATTTCTCTTCTAGACTGGACAACAGCCATAAATCATTCCGAAGACATTTTTACCATAAATTCCATAGCCTCTCGACATTGTTCAAATGTTGTTTGTTTGATTTCTAAAAGTCCCCACCATCTCTCTCTCTCTCTCTCTCTCTCTCTCTCTCTCTCTCGTTTTCCTTATGTCGTACACGTAAGTTTGAATATTCTCTCTCTCTCTCTCTCTCTCTCTCTCTCTCTCTCTCTCTCTTGTTTTCCTTACGTCGTACACGTAAATTTGCATATTCTCTCTCTCTCTCTCTCTCTCTCTCTCTCTCTCTCTCTCGTGTTTGACTTGCGGCGTACGTATAAATTTGCATTTTCCTATAAATGATTTCTTATGCCCTTTATGAACACTAATATGTTAAACTTAAATTTATGGTTAATTATTTCTAATCTCGGCCTATTAATTTTGTGATAGTTTGGTGTTGAAGATAATTAGTGTATACGAGTATCGGTGGTAGGTGTTATTTCGAATGTGATGAAATTAAAAGAATAATGTATTACATCAAATGAGAAAAAAATATTAATTTCTCCAATGACGAAAGACGAAGAGCAAGTAAAAGGTTGTTTATTGTGATGTTTGGAAGAATTGAGACAGCATTTAGAAAAAAGCCAGAGTTAGTTTTATAGAATTACTCGTTAAATAGGTATTTGGTGAGAATAAAAACGTGTATGGCGAAAAATTGGGAAGGGTGAATGTATGCTTAACATACTTTGAAGAGAGAGAAAGAAATAATGATATGCAGCAAAATGCCAAATGCAAGAATATTAATATTATTATTATTATTTACTAAGCTACAACCCTAGTTGGAAAAGCAGGATGACATAAGTCCAGTTGCCCCATCAGGGAAAATAACTCAGTGAGGAAAGGAATAATTTTTTTCATATATTATTATTATTATTACTAGCCAAGCTACAACCCTAGTTGGAAAAGCAACATGCTATAAGCCCAAGGGCTCCAACAGGGAAAATAGCCCAGTGAGGAAAGGAAATAAGGAAATAAATAAATGATGAGAATAAATTAACAATATATCATTTTAGTAACAGCGTCAAAACAGATATGTCCTATTTAAACTATTAACAACGTCAAAAATATATATGTCACATATAAACTATAACAAGACTTATGTCAGCCTGGTCAACATAAAAACATTTGCTCCAACTTTGAACTTTTGAAGTTCTACTGATTCAACTACCCGATTAGGAAGATCATTCCACAACTTGGTAACAAAACAAGAGGAAGAGAAAATAGATAGAATATTTTTCCCGAGTGTACCCTCAAGCAATAGACAGTAGACAGACTAAGCAAACTGTGTTATGGTCAAGTATTCGGCAAGAGTTAATGGTCAGGCAGTATGCTCTGGAAAGAGTTATTGGGCCTTTCTGCTGCGTGATATGAATGCAAATTTAGAGATGCATTGACTAAGTGGCATAAGGATATATCTTAGAGGAATAATGGGATATATGTGAGCAAAGGAAGAAAGATAGTCAAGACTAAGTAAGAATGAGTTGTACTCAAGATGCGTGTTCTGATAATTTTTCTTATTATTTATTATAAGACATTGCAGCTACATAAGGTCTACTGAAAATTTAAAGGGATGAGATATGATGTAGTTAAATGACGCTCTAATTGATTTAGTAGTTAGAAAGGGAAGTAAAATAAAAGAACAAAAAGGGGAACATATGGATATATAGCAATGATGTATTTCAGCGATATTAGTTTCCTACATGATTACACGATAAGATATAATACTTTTTCTTGGAAGGAGAGAGAGAGAGAGAGAGAGAGAGAGAGAGAGAGAGAGAGAGATATATTAAAAGGAAAGTAATTATAATGATTATTTGAATAAGTGAAGCTTGAACTCTCTCAAACGATTATGACAAGATGAAATATGATGAGGGAAAGGATTTGAAAGGGAACTGAAAGTGAGAAATAGTCGTGTAAAGAAAAACAAGAGAAGAAGAGAATAGGATGCAGAGAAAAGGAAAACTAGGAGTAGGCGTCCTCTGTCCCAGACCAGTCTGAGGACTGTATGAAAGCCTCAAACATCAAGGGTTACTGAAACTTGTAATTAACCTTACCGGTCAAATACAAACTATATTGGGTCAATTCATTCAAGGAAGGGCACGAGAGGTGCAGCTGCGGTCATATTGAGTCTAATGGAAATTCGGGAAAAGATTCATGTCAGATGAATGTCCTAAGATCCGAGAAATGTCCCCAGACCAGATGAGTACCTTAAGATTCGATGAATGTCCTTTTATCATATGAATGTCCGAATACCAGATGGATGTGCTCAGACCAGATGAATGTCCTTATACCACATGAATATCCTAGTACCAGATGAATGTGCAGAGATCCGATGAATGTCTCAGACAACATGCATGTCCGAATATCAAATAAATGTCCTCATGCCAGATGAATCTCATCAGCCCAGAGGAATGCCTGATATTGGATGTATGTCCTAATATCAAATGAATATCCTGATATCAGATGAATGTCCTAAAACCACATGAAGATCCTCATGCCAGATGAATCTCATCAGCCCAGAGGAATGCCTGATATTGGATGTATGTCCTAATATCAAATGAATATCCTGATATCAGATGAATGTCCTAAAACCACATGAAGATCCTCATGCCAGATGAATCTCATCAGCCCAGAGGAATGCTTGATATTGGATGTATGTCCTAATATCAAATGAATATCCTGATATCAGACGAATGTCCTAAAACCACATGAAGATCCTCATGCCAGATGAATCTCATCAGCCCAGAGGAATGCCTGATATTGGATGTATGTCCTAATATCAAATGAATATCCTGATATCAGATGAATGTCCTAAAACCACATGAAGATCCTAAACCCTGATGAAAAAGTAGTTTAGTCAAAATACCTAAGTGTTACTGAAACTCGCATTCAACTTTTATGACCTGAATCAAGAGTTAATGGGTCACAGTGAGACCTGGGGAGTTCACAGAACATCCAAGTCTCTTTCAGGCTGCTTCGCCAGCATGAAACGGCGGTCTTGAAAAATAAATCGGTTGTATCGGAGCCAGAGAACAAAGGGAATGAAAGTCGACAGTTTCGTGGTTGCGAAATCCAAATCCTTGTTTCTTAAATCTTTTGAAGCCGGAGTTCAAGTTGGGGTTATCCAGCAGGAGACACATTTTGTGACGACGGAGTAGAGAGAGAGAGAGAGAGAGAGAGAGAGAGAGAGAGAGAGATGCAATTTGCCTTATCTCTATTACAGATATCAATCAGAAGTAAAAATTCAACTAAAATAGGAACATAAACTGGGAATAAACATTGTGAATGAAAACAGATTCCAAGCATGTACAGCCGAGCTTGTGTCTCTTTGTGTATATATATATACATACATATATATATATATATACATATATATATATATATATATATATATATATATATATATGTATATATATATATGTATGTATATATATATATATATATATATGTATATATATATATAAATTATATATGTATATATATAGGTGTGTATTATATATATATATATATATATATATACAGATCTAGCTAAAATTAATGCATGGTGCAAATTATAGTCTATGAAGTTGAATCCTAACAAAACTCAAAGTATGATTGTAAGAAGGACAGGGGCTCTATAACATCTGGATCTCAGCATTGATAATGTTTCTTTAACTTTGTATGACTTTTAGAATTTTAGGTGTGATTCTCGACAGCAAATTTACTTTTGAGAAACACATTAGGTCTGTGTCTTCTTCAATTGCACAAAAAATTGGCTTATTGAGTAAGTCTTTTAAGATTTTCGGTGATCAATCTATTCTGAAGAAGTGTTTTAATTCTTTAATTCTACTTTGTTTCGAGTATGGTTCTCTTGTCGGGTCTTCAGCTGCTGATTCTCATCTTAATTTATTGGACAGGAACTTTCGGTCTATTAAATATCTTATTCCTGATCTAGATATTAATCTTTGGCACCGTCGTTCAATTAATGCATAAGATTTTTCATAATTCTGACCATCCTTTACATTCAGATCTTCCTGGACAGTTCCATCCTGTTCGTAATACTAGGCAGGCAGTTAATTCTATTAGTCAGGCCATCATGAGGCTCAATAGTACTCAGTATTCTAGAAGTTTTATTCCAGCTGTGACCAAGTTGTGGAATCATCTTCCAAATCGGATAGTTGAATCAGTAAAACTTCAAAAGTTCAAACTTGCAGCAAATGTTTTTATGTTGAACAGGCTGACATATGTCTTCTATGATTTTATATAAATTATCCGTTGTTAATGTTTTTTTTTAAATATTTTACTTAAATTTTTCATTCCTCCTTATCTCGTTTGTTTATTTCCTTTTTTCCTTTCTTCACTGGGCTATTTTTCCCTGTTGGATCCCTTGGGCTCATAGAGTCTTGCTTATCCAACTAGGGTTGTTGCTAGGCTAGTAATAATAATAAGAAGAATAATATATATATATATATATATCTATATGTGTATGTGTGCCTGTATGTATGTATATAAATATACAGAGAGAGAGAGAGAGAGAGAGAGAGAGAGAGAGAGAGAGAGAGAGAGTAATATGCTAAATGGAACGCAATTATAACAATTAGTTGAAAAGGAAAAGCTTGACCTTTCCTAGTTTCATTTCAAACCTTTCCTCATCTATATTTTACTCAAATCATCTGGTAGAAAGAATTAGCCGTAAAAAAGAAAAACCAAAACGTAGGAGGCAGAGAAAAGGAAAAGGAAGACCAGGAATAGGTTGGCAGGATGGAGCCCTCTGCTCTCCCAGACCAGTCCGAGTACTATGAAAGCCAGTCGAGCTTAGGATTATCACTCCTTCTTCAGACAAGCGGTACTGAAGCTTTCAATTAAAGCTTGGTCTGTCGAGTACAACCTATGCGAGCTCAAAGTGATGTTTAAGAGTCGGTGGAGTTAGGAACATCCCTTGCCTTGTGGTACGGGTGTAAGAATACTACCACCGGAGATCCTAAGTATCGTAGAAAGCAACTAAAAGGACAGCTGCTGCCTTGCAGTCTTGCTTTCTAACAAAAGGCTAGGCCCATTGTCAATTACTGTGGAAACGGATGCCTTTCAGTCTTGCCTTTTAGCCAAAGGCTAAACCGACCGTCAATAACTGTGGCAGATGACTGCAAGGGCATGCGATCGTAAAACACCTCTGCCAAATCATAAACCATGCCTGACGCTATTAGAGGACGTATCAGGCAACCGACCCCTTATGTAGGGATAACTGTGGGAAAGAAGAGAGGAGTTAGGATGTGTTAATTTGATGACTGATGGAAATGCGTTGCAATAGTCAGTCATCAGCGGGGATAAATCGGGAAGAAGAAAGGACAGTTTTTCTTATAAAACATCAGTCGGGGCGGGCCTTTAGAGTTGATATACCCATGCATGTCATCAGATGAAAGAACATGGTTGTCAAATCACTAAGCGTCTCTGAAACTCGTAGTAAGCTTTTGTAACTTAGTTCAAGAGGCAATAAAGGTTTAAATGCCGCTCATGAATGACAGGCAAGAGCTAGTGACAATGACCTAGAGACTGACCATATATACATATGATCAGCACCCAAGCCCCCTCTCCAACTGAGCTAGGACCAGGTAGAACTATAGACTCTCCCAAACTCCCATCCTTCGCTCACAAGGATAGTGAAGTTGCAGACACTAAAAGAAACTATCCAGCTTGTGCGGGACTTGAACCCCAGTCCGGCAGATTGTCAGCCAGAGACGTTTCCAATAGGCCCCCCACAACCCAAAGAATAAGGCCATGGTGAGGATTGGAAGTTCACAGAATATACAAACCTCTTTAGAGGCTGCTTTGCCAGTATGGCCTTGAAAAGTAAATCGCTTACATTGGACCCAATGAACTAAAGGTTTGAAAGCTTACAGTTTCGTGATTGCGAAACTGAAAATCCTCGTTTCTAAACCTTTTGAAATCAGAGTTCCAGTTGTGGTTATCCGGCAGGAACCACACTGTGACGAAAGAGCATTGAGAAATGAGTCATTGGATTTATCGTTGCTAAAGTTATAAAGGAAGTAAAAATTCAACTAAATTATAAAAAATAAATAGTGAAAAAGCATTGTATATTAAATGTAAAAGGTTCAAATACTCCAAATACACATATTGCAAAATTTAGAGAGAGAGAGAGAGAGAGAGAGAGAGAGAGAGAGAGAGAGAGAGAGAATGACTAGGGCGAGCGAAATAGATGAGTATTATGGATGTAGGGGAAAAGGGGCTTGAAGTCCAAATTTGAAAACTCGGAAACTACTGAATTTAGAAATCCAATGTACAGAGAACATAGGTCAGGGGACTGGACGTTGAAAAACGTTGGTAAAATTAGGGAATTTAATTTGTTTAAATGAAATATATAACAGAATGAAAATAAGATTTAGAAGGAAATTAAACCAGAAATTAAGCGAGAGAGAGAGAGAGAGAGAGAGAGAGAGAGAGAGAGAGATGTTCAACCGTTGAGAATGATATGTGCATTTCATTACTGAGAGAATCTGTAAGACAGATCTGCATGTTAGCACACACACATATATATGTATGTATATATATATATATATATATATAGAGAGAGAGAGAGAGAGAGAGAGAGAGAGGGTGGGTGGGTTAGGTGTATTTTTGTGTTGAGACAGATGTGTTTACTAGCGCTTAGTATACAAGAAACATATTTCGAGAGATAGAGAGAGATTGAAAATTAATCTAGGAATATATATATATATATATATAGAGAGAGAGAGAGAGAGAGAGAGAGAGAGAGAGAGAGAGAATATTGAATAAGGACATCAAGTTCAGCATGTTCATGAGTGAGGGGAGTTAAACACTATGTGAATAAGTAAAAATTTGACAGATTAGAAGTAACGTAAAGGCAAAGAATTAAGAAATACTTGTTAATTGTATTGAGTTGTTGTTATTATCATTATTATTATTATTATTATTATTATTATTATTATTATTATTATTATTATTGTTGTTGTTATTAACCACCAAACTAAAATCCTAGTTAGAAAAGCTGGATGTTACAAACTTACCATTTATGATGCTGCGGGGAAAGTAGCCTATTGCAGAAAATGAATAAGAGAAACAACAAATAAACTATATAAGTAGTAATATCAAATATATTGAGAATATATCAAGGTAAGAAACAGCGTTTAAATAGACAGGTTATAATTAAAAGTTACACTGATACAACTGCCAGACTAGGAAGAACATTCCATAATGTGTCACAACTGGAATAAACTTCTAGAATATTGTGTAGTATTGAGCCTAATAATGGAGAAGGCGAGACTATGAGAATTAAATCCATACTTAATAAATCGTACAGGATGGTACAGTGTGGGAAGATCTGAATGAAAGTGATTGTCAGAATTGTGAAAAAAATAGCAACATGCACAGAGAACTAACTGAACGACGGTGCCAGAGATTAATATCCAGATTAAGAATGAGAAATTTAACTGACCGCTTGTTTCTATCTAACAAATTAAGATGAGAGATAGCAGCTGAAGACCAGACAGGAGATCAATACTTAAAATATAATAGAGTGAAAGAATTAGTCCATTTTCTTAGGGTAGATTGATCAGTGAAAATCTGAAAAGACTCTTAATACGCCAACTTTTTGATCAAATGAAGAACTAAAGGTGCAATAAAGAATCACACTTAGAAATTAATTGAGTTGCTTATAGGTAAAGAAACATTACCAATGCAAAGATCCGGATGTTGAGGATACACCGTCATTGACCTACTTATAATCATTCTTTGAGTTTTTGTTAGGGTTCAGCTTCATGCCCCATAATTGTCACTATGTACTAGTTTAAGCTAAATCTCTATTAAGGGGTTCTGCAACCACATTATCTTCATTCAGGATATAGAATTGATGCAAAAGGAGTAGCATAATTTGCATATGCAACAAGCTTGTTTTCCAGACCAAACCATATATGTGTACTGTATATATTAATAAAAGTACTGGGCCGAGAACACTACCCTGTGGAAAACCAGGTATAGCATTCCTATAGTCACCATTATGCTCATTGATAACAAATCTTAGCAATCTATTTATTTAAAAATGCAATGATAATGCTAAACAAGGACTATCTACTTAAAATTTCAATAATGATGCCAAGGGAAAAAAATCCATTCACTCCCATCTCTTTAAGTTTGAAAACAAGGGTTTCATGATTAACTTTGTGGAAGAGAGCACCAACATCAAGACCAATCATACCATCTACCTCACCACAACCGAAAGATATTTGTACAGAATTAGTAATTGCAAGGCCTTCGTGAAAGCTGAACTGTAAACTAGGGAACAGATGATTACCTTTAGACTTTTTACCAAATGATGTTCAACGACTTTAGATAATATGGGAGTTAAGGAAATTGGGTGACAGTCAGAGGACTCAGTAGGGTTAGAGCTACTACGTTTACTAAATGGAGTAACGTTACCAATTCTCCAACAAGCTTCTTATTGCTAACTTGTGAAAATTAACAGACGACATAGGAGATAAGAAATCAGTTGTTTTAAAAAACAAAAGAAAAATGCCACCTACATAAGAATTTGGACAGCAACTGACAGAGCCATGGGTGTAAGGAAGGAACTACTGTATTAAGTTTACACCAGAGTGGATTTGAAGGCATCCCACCATTTGTACACCAGAAAGAAGTTCTTTTATGGTCAAGTTGTAGCTTATTCCTTTTTAGTTGAAGCATTAACGCTTCAACTTAGTTGATATCTGACCTGTCACTTTTTTTTAAGGATGACAACCCTCCTGTTTCGCCAAATAAATACGTCTAAAATTATCCTTATACCAACGTTTGTCCTTTCGGTATTTTAACACACAAAAAGGGATACTCTTATCAGTTATGCAGGTCAGATTTGTATTTAGGAGAACAAGAGGCTAAACCCATTTATACAAATGGGAATAATTGAAATACAATAAAAACACTCAAAATACCATTCCAATTATTCATTTGAGGTCTATGTTTCTTTTCGTAGCTTTTATTTTACTGTATTTTATTTGATGGTTACTTTCGAAAACTGAAATGGTATACTAAAAAGGAAAAACTTTACATGAAGCTAAAAAGTCTATTTCGAAATTGTAAAAGATAAATCATTTTAGAGGACGCGAAAAAAGTGTCATATTTTGAATCGCTATGTAAGCCCGTGCTGTTAATCACTGTGTTTGTATCCTTAACATTAAATCTCCCCTACCCCCCCCCCCCTCCCTTTCCTTCCCAGCCTATATAAGCGAAACGGAAAGACAATAGACTCGCTTTCTTACAGCAATAAGTCACCGGGATTTACTCTGTTCTACATCCCTGTGTTCCTCTCCCCGGTTCTTTATTGATCCTCCATTCCTCATCTTGGATAGTTCGATCCAGTTCTATCCTTTTCACTCGATGTCATACATCATATAAAAAAACAGGGCGTATTTCAACCAAGATTTGAAATATTCATACCTTTCACAACGTCCGCCTTTGCGCCGGAAATGTTTTAAATAACTTTATCTCTCCCGTTGTCTGGATTTCTCCTAGAGATAGTCGCGTTCCGTGGTCATTTGTCATCATAATTCTCTCTCTCTCTCTCTCTCTCTCTCTCTCTCTCTCTCTCTCTATATATATATATATATATATATGGGTGTTTGTGTGCGTTGATTAGTGTAGGTTATTTCATATTTGTTTTAAATATTTTACATCTTTGACTAGCTCTCTCTCTCTCTCTCTCTCTCTCTCTCTCTCATGTGTGGGTGTAAGTGAGCATTTTTTAGTGTTGACTATTGCATATTTATTTGAGATATTTTACATGTCAAGCTTTCTTTGGAAAAGTTATGGCGATAGAATAGAGCTAACTAATCTTTATACATGATCGTTAATTTCTGTTTGTTGTTTTGAGAATCTCATTAGGACAAAATTTTAGTAAGGGTTTCCTTCTTGATTGTCCAGACATTGGAGCGACTAACTAAAGTGCACAAACACTCGTGATTGTACTAAGATTCCACCAGTCTGGATTCTATTATCAAGTATTGACACATGCTCGCCAACTTGTAAAAGAGGTTTGTTATTCTACCAGGCTTCGTCTTCTACCAAATCTATTTTTTATAGAATTTCCTGAGGCATTTGTCAGCGCTAAAGGAAAACAATGCTAGTAAATAAACACCATTTCTTTCCTTACAGAAAACTCAAAAGCGCAAAATAATTCTTAATGCTGTCTCTTTACAAATAACTTGTGTCCAGTTTAGCTAACCTAACCATACTGAATGTTTTTGCTTGGCTAGTATAGTGGTAACGTGTTCGCCTAGCATTCGCATACTGGCAGATCGATCCCAGCCCGGGGGCCTTGAGTTTAAGCCGTTTGCTGGGAAGGCCACTGCTGTGGTTGGGCAACACAGTGCGGGGTTAGGCTTGCCTGGCTGACGTTCCGGTGATTATCTATTTTGATGAAACTGAAACTGACACCTTTAACCTTTAACCTTTAACCTTTACGTCAACGACCCGAAGGGGAGTTTAACCTTTTATCCTTAGGGCTACAGAGAGTTGATCTATAAACGACAGGAAGTACAATTTAGCCTATGGACAGAAATATACTTGAAACAATAGGGAAATACTCTAATATATCTAGGAATATATTTAATCCATTGTTTTAAGCTCTTCGTGTTCACCGGTATTAAGTTTTTTTCCACAAATGGATCTGCGTAATTTTAATGTTAGCAACAGAAGACTCCTTGCTTCGAAATGAGTCTTGATATATACTGCATATCGTAATACCCACATTATAGAAAGTTTTAGGTCAGTTTTGCCAAGCCTACCTCAATATGGTGACATTTAAACTTTGAATTTCTTTGACTAACAGTCCAAGTAGATTATACAATTTGGACCAAGGCAGATTAAAAGAATGAGTTAGTAGAACGCATTTTAGCACACCAAAAACTGAAGGTATTTCTTATGCTTTAAAACTAAAATTATATGAAGTACAATTAGGTAGAGAGAATAAGGGCTTATGGATCGTACATTAAAAAAATCAAAACTTTGTATACGATACAGCATGACATAAGGATGCGAATTTGTGCCCTTTTTTTATATCAAAGTCTGATGCGTTATATCAAGTAGTACATTTAGATAGGATTTTTTTTTCTGAATCTGATCTATCATACCATTGAACTCTCAAAGGATGTCAATTATTGGATAAAGATGGCTGAAACATCATCGAGCCTTCAGAAGCCAAACATAATTGTGATTAGAATCTGTTAAATATTTATGCAAATTGATAGGCATACCTATTACACCTACATGTAATGGCTTATGAAAATATTACTGAGTAAATATACAATATACTTTCAATTGGAATATACAAGGCACTAGAAGAGTTGGTAGACCCAGGCCTACATGGCTGAGGACTATGAAACGTGAAGTAGATGATGAAAAATGGAGAAGTATTGATTTAAAAGCTCAAGATGGAGACGACTGGCGAAATCTAATCGAGGCTCCTTGCGTCAATAGGCGTAAGAGGAGAT
>NC_090752.1:12357821-12360321 GCF_036898095.1 Palaemon carinicauda
TCAATTTTAATCATAGAGTAATGTAACTTACAGGTATTACTGTTATTTTTACCTCCGCTAATGAAGTTGGAAGGAGGTTACGTTTTACCCCTGTTTGTGTGTGTTGTTTTTTTTTCTTTTTTTTGTGAGCAGTTTCTTGGCCTCAATCTTAATCGTAGAGTAATGTAACTTACCAGGTATTAACTGTTATTTTTACCTCCGCTAATGAAGTTGGAAGGAGGTTACGTTTTACCCCTGTTTGTGTGTGTTTTTTTTTTTTTTTTTTTTTTGTGAGCAGTTTCTTGGCCTCAATCTTAATCGTAGAGTAATGTAACTTACAGGTATTAACTGTTATTTTTACCTCCGCTAATGAAGTTGGAAGGAGGTTACGTTTTAACCCCTGTTTGTGTGTGTGTTTTTTTTTTCTTTTTTTTTTGTGAGCAGTTTCTTGGCCTCAATCTTAATCGTAGAGTAATGTAACTTACAGGTATAACTGTTATTTTTACCTCCGCTAATGAAGTTGGAAGGAGGTTACGTTTTACCCCTGTTTGTGTGTGTGGTTTTTTTTTTTTTTTGTGAGCAGTTTCTTGGCCTCAATTTTAATCGTAGAGTAATGTAACACTTACAGGTATTAACTATTATGTAAGAAGTTGAAAATTATTAGATTTTGGAGGGTCAAGGTCGAAGGTCTAGGTCCACGGTCAAGCAAAATGCCCAATGCGCGTAATCAACCATAAGTTTGGCCATCGTTGTCACAGAGACTTGAAACTTGGTTCATATTTGCGTGTATGAAAATCCACGCTAATTGATACATGTTAAAGTCAAAGGTCAAGGTCAAGGTTTAGCAAAAGGTCGATAAATAAGCTGGCTAGGCGGAGGTCTGCGCTCTACTGATTGTCCCTCTAGTTTATATCTGGGTTGGGGTTATATTTTGGAATTAAATTACACGTTCCGTCTTGCTCATTGCGGGTTGTGGTGGCCTATTGGAAGCGTCCCTGTCATGTGATCTGCTGGACGGGAGATCAAATACTACCAGAAAATATCGAGCTTAAGCGGGACTTGAACTCCCGGCCAACAGATTGCCAAGGAGGGACGTTTCCAATTAGCTATTTATTGATATATAATCAGCAACAATATAATTCTTCACTAAATAAAAAAAAGTATAATCAATAGATTTAAATAAATATGCAAACTTATAAGATTATTCATAGATGACCACCTATAGAGAAATTTTATTTTTAAAATATATGTAAACAGTTGTTGTTTAATATATTACGTTATATACTCAAAGCTATACTATTCAGTTTCTGTGTGTTTTTATCGTCAGATTATCTAACAAACTAGATTTAAAAAAATGTCTTTACTCTCACAGCTGCTGCTACTAACAATGCTAGAGTAACTAGGATTATTGCTACTACTAATACTATTAGTTGTAATAGCTGCTAATTATTACTAAATAGTAGTTTTAGACATGTTAGAGGCGTTCCTTCCATGCATCATACCCATTTGAATTTCTAAAAATAAGGTTGTAAGGTTCTGGAATGTGTCATATCTAAATTCACCAAATAGATTTTCTTCCGCTTGAGAAATAACATTACCCCCTTTTAAACTTAAGAAGGAAATGATTGGAAAAAAAAATTATTAGCAGTTACTTTAGATAAGATACAACAGTTTTACAGAAGTTGGAAGATCAGTTTCTTTATTACTTCACTTTATTTTTAATAATGAGAAAATATTGTACGTGTCCTCACCTTCTCCAGGGTTGTGTTTCCCTCAATAAGTAATTTGTAGTCGTTGAATCTTATGTATATATATATATTTATATATATATATATATAATATATATATATATATATATTATACATATGTATATATATGTATACATATGTATATACATATGTATATATATGTATACATATATATATATATATATATTTATATATATACTGTATATATATATATATATATATATATATATATATATATATATATATATGTATATGTAAATATGCATATATATATATATATAATATATATATAATATATATATATATATATATATAGTGTGTGGTGTGTGTGTTTTTTCCGTTGTATAGGATATAAAACATTTAGAAAATATCTTGAAGTTATGATTTAGAGAAACCATTTGGCTGGTCATCAGACTGTGTGCACAACGTAGTGTATTCTTAATTAATGTCCTTTTATGGCGATTCTCTCTTCCTTAATGAGATATTGGCTCTTTTTATGGTTGATTTAAATGAAAATATGATGATGCTGAATAATGATAATGAAAATATGTTAAGTATTCTTTTGCCCGTGTATAACATTGTTTCCTCAATAGTATGTTTGTGTTGTGTGTGATTTTTATAGCAAATTAGTGCAGGTGGTATTCGAACCCATATTTACTCTTGTGTGATTTGTTTTTAAACAATGTATAGTTCAAAGGTTTAAAGGACAGAGGCAAGGGACAGTGACACTACCCCTACTGAAGCAGGACAATGCCCTAGAGACTAACCATATA
>NC_090752.1:12377821-12382821 GCF_036898095.1 Palaemon carinicauda
AATTCAATCTTAAGGGTTTCCGTTTTCGAGACACCGCTACTAATAAATTGTTTTTTTGCGCCTGAAAAAATATAACTTGATATAAAGCTTTATCTGGAATAGATTCTTGCTACGCTTTACTTGCTTTCATACTGAATCAAGGATCTTCTGGCAAATTAAGCTGTCATTATAACGGATCGGTTAACTTCAATTGATTGGTTAAACTGCATCAATATGGTGATTTTCTTACGTAACTAGAATTCAAAGTCTCAACAAATCAATTATCTTTGCTGAGAAAGTAACTTATTTTTTTTGTTATTATGGTTAACTAGTTTTCCCCTGGTAGGGAGTAGTTTTCTAGATCTTGTAGTAATTGTATTTCTTAAATACTCTAGAGCTCACGGAGTGAATCCATCTGATATCAAACATAAATAATTATTATTGATAGTTTTGCTGTTATTTGGAACATCACTATACCAGAGGTCAACGGAAAAGGAACTTGCAATCCTACTTTGCTTCTTTCTTAACTTGATGGGCAGCTGTTGTTTCGTGTTTTAAATATTTTGGCGTAATGGAAAGTATTTAAAATTAGTAAGAATAAAATGCCTAAATAGACCATTTGCACAAGCCCTGTTACACAAAAGAATCTAGATACTTATTTTCTGCTTTTTCAAAGCCGTTTACTTATTTATTTACGAAGTTTGTGCATGATAGTGTAATATAAAAGACTCAGTATATTTATTAGATTCGGTTGATATATATATATATATATATATATAAATATATATATATATATATATATATATATATATATATATATATATATATATATATATATATATATATATATATATATATGTGTGTGTGTGTGTGTGTGTGTGTGTATATATATATATATATATATATATATATATATATATATATATATATATATATATATATTTATTACACGTACGTATGAATACTGATCTGTGAAAAAAGTGTTCGTAAAAGTGATGCCATTTTGTTTATCCAACAAGACAGTTTGCGCATCATACATAATAATAATAATAATAATTAAATCAATAATGGTAATAATAATATTTACACCTGTAAACGGTAACGAACGAGATAGCATGTTTGTTATTCTAATTCATTACCGGTAACGACAAACAATTAATCCCATATGAACAACACAGCCTCGTTGTTTAGAATATGATGTTATTTTTATTATTCAATCTTACTGTCGTGTAAGGCCGGCATGGCGTAATGAAAACTCAATTTAATTCATAGTTTCAGAGATATTTAGCTTTGAAAGGTTCACTGTACTTGACTTGAAACCCGTCTTCAAAGGTTTACTATCCTGAACCTGAAACCTGTTTTCAAAGGTTTTCTATCCTCAACCTGAAACCCGTCTTCAGAGGTTTACTGTCCTTAATCTGAAACCCGTCTTCAAAGGTTCATTGTAATTAACCCGAAACCTGTTTTCAAAGGTTTTCTCTCCTTTATCTGAAACCCGTCTTCAAAGGTTCGCTATCCTTAACCTGAAACCCGTCTTCAAAGGTTTTCTATCCTTAACTTGAAACCTGTCTTCAAAGGTTCACTGTCCTTAATTTGAAACCCGTCTTCAAAGGTTTACTATCCTTAACCTGAAACCCGTCTTTAAAGGCTCACTGTCTTTAACCTGAAACCAGTCTTCAAAGGTTCTCTGTCATTTAAATGAAACCCGTCTTTACATGTTCACTGCCTTTAACTTGAAACCCCTCTTCAAAGGTTCACTGTCCTTAACCCGAAACCCCTCTTCAAAGGTCTACTGTCCTTAACCTGAAACCCGTTTTCAAAGGTTCATTACCCTTAACCTGAAACATGTCTTCAAATGTTTACTGTCCTTAACCCGAAATCCTTGTTCAAAGATTCACTTTCCTTAACCTGAAAACCACCTTCAAAGTTTTAGTTCCTAACATGAAACCTTTTTCAAAGGTTCACTGTCCTTAACCTGAAATCCGTGTTCAAAAGTTTACTATCCTTAACTTGAAACCCATGTTCAAAGATTCACTGTCCTTCACCTGAAAACCGCCTTCAAAGGTTTAGTTCTTTACAGGACACCAGTCTTCAAATGTTTACTGTCCTTAACCCGAAATCCGTGTTCAAAGATTCACTGTCCTTAACCAGAAACCCGTGTTCAAAGGTTTACTATCCTTAACTTGAAACCCATGTTCAAAGATTCACTGTCCTTCACCTGAAAACCGCCTTCAAAGGTTCAGTTCTCTACATGAAACCAGTCTCCAAAGATTTACTGTCCTTAACCCGAAATCCGTGTTCAAAGATTCACTGTCCTTAACCAGAAGCCTGTATTCAAATAATGATTTGGGAGTTTTTGGACGTGAAAATATGAATAGCTACATTTCTTTTAAGCTGAAAGCAATTTGCGCTCAAGATTTCTTACCAGAACATTTAATGACGACAAATATTACAGATCTCGAAATGAATAGGTTTCATTTTACCATAACAGAAATGGCAGTACTTTTTCCTATGAAACATATCTCTCTCTTAACTCTACTCGGCCTTTACATACCGACAAAACGTAAGAAAGAAAGAAAGAAATAAAGAATTAATGAGATGCGCAACACAGACAGCGTCGAGTTATGCATGATAATGCAACACAAGAAAAAAAAAAAAGAAGAGGGCCTCTTGGAGCAACAACAAAATGGACGTTTCATGGCAGATTTAAGCTGTAATTCGTAAAGCAATTTCGTTGCGATCCTTAATGAAATTTCCTTTGCATCGGGAGGACTGTAGCAGCAGGGGATGGAGAGAGAGAGAGAGAGAGAGAGAGAGAGAGAGAGAGAGAGAGAGAGAGAGAGAGAGAGAGAGGGGGGGGGGGGGGCATTTAGTAAGGAATAAGAGGATTTTTTTCTTTTCAAGTATATTATTATTTCTATATTGCATATGTTGGCAAACAGCAAAGAGAGAGAGAGAGAGAGAGAGAGAGAGAGAGAGAGAGAGAGAGAGAGAGAGAGAGAGAGAGTATTTCTTTTCAAGAATCTTAATATTTTCCATTTTGCATATGTTGGCAAACATAGAGAGAGAGAGAGAGAGAGAGAGAGAGAGAGAGAGAGAGAGAGAGAGAGAGAGAGAGAGAGAGAGACGCATTTAGAGGATTTCTTCTTTTCAAGTGTCTTAATATTTTCCATTTTGCATATGTTGGCAAACAGCATTTTCCTTAATTTATTACTGTAGCTCTGACAACGAAGTTGAATGCAGATGATTTAGTAGCCTTTGTCTGTCTGTCTGTTTGTTCATGAAATATTTTTTAAATCACGTAGATTTATTTCAGTGATATGTTGTGGAGGGACCAAGGAAGAGTTGATTACATTTCAAATTGAATGTGAATCAGAATTTAAGTTTTATTTTTTGATTTTAGTTTACAATGTATATATATATATATACACAGTATAAATATATATATATATATATATATATATATAAATATATATATATATATATATATATATATATATATATATATACATATATATATATATATATATCTATTTATTTATTTATAGGGTGTCCATAAAATCTCTTTACAAGTTAAAAGATTATTACAAAAGGAAATGAACAGACAAATATATGGAAATGATTAAGAAAGTAGGATTATACAATGACATTTTTCTCTCATTCAGTGGTCCTCTGTATGGACACTTAGTTCTACTAAGCACGTCGAGATAGTACTCGATTCTGTTGCATACTCTCATCAATGGTGGTAAAGGCACCATTAAGCTTTTGCTGGAGATTAATGATATTCCGTATCTTTGTGCGATGTACGATATTGTGCGGAGGCACCTGTTAGGTATTAACTGATAAGCGGCGTGAATGTAACTGATTTCATTTCCACAAACAGCGAGCCTTTATAACAGCATTTTCCGTGAAAGGTCACAAAAATTCAAACAGATTGATACAAGTACATAAAGGCAGAAACAAGTTATCAGTGCGAGGGTAGAGCGATAGCAATATACAAAAAACAGAAATACCGTTACAAGCCCTAGAAATGAATTAACATGTCTGAGGCCATTTTCCGGCAGTCGACATGGAATGGCTGCATTTGTTTATATATATATATATATATATATATATATATATATATATATATATATATATATATATATATATATATATATATCCTTTAACATGGTGGTATAGTTTGCATATTGCCACGATCAACAAAGCTGTACTAATCAGTCCACCCATACTAGGTTGGTTTGCTGTGAGCGAGCAGGAGAAAATCTGCCACCTTCATCAATCCGCACTGGCCAGCGGGATTATGAAAACTGGCCAAACCTTAGACATGAATTGACTTGCCTGAGGCCTTTGTTCGGCAGCGTTCCAGAAAGGGCTGCATTAGTTGTTATTGTTGTGTGTGTATATATATATATATATATATATATATATATATATATATATATATACTGTATATATATATATATATATATATATATATATATATATATATATATATATATATATATATATATATATATGTGTGTGTGTGTGTGTGTGTGTATCTTATAGTATGTGGACATTTATATATTCATATTAACGTATTTGGGAATTTATTAAAGATTGCTGTTTACTCTAATGTATCATAATCATTACCGAGTCGCTTCGCCTGCAAACCGGGGCCTCCTAATTTTTTATTTCCATCCCAAAAACTCGTCGGAATTCGGCGGTCAGATCTGCGTGTGAACTCGACCCCGTCTGATCTAGGTTGCTTCCGGTAATATGTCGCCTCTGGTTGTGCTCTTTTGAAAGAGCTTCGAGCGATATTGTTTGGCTAAATCCATCGGAGTGACTGCTTATCCTTAAACTTAAATTAATTTAGATTATATATGTGTTTATGATAGGCATTTTAATTATTCCATTATTATTTTTTCATGCTTATAGATAAGGTGTTTTTTTCACAGCATTGCACCTTGGTTAAATATCCTTATTGTTGTTGTTATTATTATTATTATTATTATTATTATTGTTATTATTATTAT
>NC_090752.1:12387821-12389272 GCF_036898095.1 Palaemon carinicauda
AGAGATTTACGTTTTGCTTCGAAAACTTTATGTAATTTAGCTGATACTGATTATTTCTCAGTCTAAGATTTTAACATTTTTACAAAGTATGGGCTTGATAAATGTAAGGTGAAATATCATTGGAAAGAGAAAGGATTAATGAGGTAGAATCATTTAAATGTTTAGCAACTATGATCTCTAAGACCCTATATATATATATATATATATATATATATATATATATATATATATATATATATATACATACATATATATATATATATATATATATATATGATGAATTTTGCACATTTAAACGTGTTATTCATATTTCAAATGAGCCATATATATTAATACAATAAAGTCTGGATTCTCTTAATAACCTTGGGATCTGAGCCCCAGGCGAAATCGCTCAAAGACTATAGTATCTGACTGGCCGGGCTTCGAACCCTGGTCCAGGATACTTGTATGACATTGACCTTACCACTCATAGCACGAAGAAAGGTAAAAGTCAATGACAATTCTTCTGTAATATACCTGTCGAATCAGGTTGTTTGCACTTAGAATTGAAATCAATCCATCTTCACCATTGTAGCTAATTGGTAGGCTTGTGACTTAAGCATTTGATTAATGATAAATTTTACACATTTGAACGTGTTTTCATATTTGAAATAAGTAATATATATTTATACATTAACGTCTGGACTCTCTTAACGGGATCAGAGCCCCAGGAGAAATCACTCGAAGATTATAGTAACTGACCAGCCGGGCTTCGAACCCTAGTCCAGGATACTTGTATGACATTGACCTTACCACTCAGCCACGAAGAAAGATAAAAGTCAATGACAATTCTTCTGTACATATACCTGTCGAATTCAGAGAATTGAAATCAACCCACCTTCACCATCGTAGCTAATTGATAGGTTTGTGACTTGGCATTCGATTAATGATAAATTTTGCACCTTTTAAACGTGTTTTTCATATTTCAAATGTCATATATATTAATTCATTAAAGTCTGGATTCTCTTAACGACCTGGGGATCAGAGCCCCAGGCGAAATCACTCAAGACTATAGTATCTGACCGGCCGGCCAAGTCAGATACTAAAGTCTTTGAGTGATTTTTCCTGGGGCTCTGATCCCGGGGTCGTTAAGAGAATCCAAACTTCAATGTATTGAAGTATATGGCTTATTTGAAATATGAAAACAAGTTTAAATGTGCAAAATTTATCATTAATCGAATGCCGTCACAAACCTACCAATTAGCTACGATGGTGAAGATGGGTTGATTTCAATTTTAAGTAAAAAAAAAAAACTGAATTCGACAGGTATATGTACATAAGAAATGTCATTGACTTTTATCTTTCCTCGTGGCTGAGTGGTAAGGTCAATGTCATACAAATATCCAGGATCAGGGTCTTTGAGTGATTTCGCCTGGGGCTCTGATCCCGAGGTCGTTAAGAGAATCCAGACT
>NC_090752.1:12389772-12394772 GCF_036898095.1 Palaemon carinicauda
TTCTCTTCTTCTTCTTCTTTCTTCCTCTTCTTTCTTCTCTCTTCTTCCTTCTTCTTCTCTTCCTCTTCTTCTCTTCTCTCTTCTTCTCTCTTCTTTCTTCTCTTCTCTCTTCTTCTTCTCTCTCCTTCTTCTTTCTTCTTCTTCTCTTTCTCTTCTCTCTTCTTTCTTTCTCTCTTCCTTCTTCTCTCTTCTCTTCTTCTTTCTCTCTTTCTTTCTTCTCTCTTCTCTCTTCGTTCTTCTCTCTTCCCTCTTCTCTCTTCTTCTTTCTTCCTTGAAGTCATGCAGCTAATTCATGCATCTCCAAGCGGTGTATTTACGCCCACCATGTTTCAAGCCAACACTGAAGCCTTTTCTGTATCAAGTGAACTACTGAAAAAGTCTTAGCCAGCCAAATTATTAAGCTGTGGTTATCGGATGCTTACATATCCATCCATGCCTTCATGAAAAATATTTAACTTCCCCTTCCAGCAGAACTGTCTTGGGCCACCCTATAAGGACGTGATTGCATACTAGAAGAAACAGAGCTATTCCCCTCTGCATAGCCGGTCTTCTAGATTATTCCAACAGAACCACCATAAGGTTGGTATCTGGAAGAATAGATCTAGATATCCGACCATTTGTTCACCTGACGAAGCCCCTGTACGACCACACCAGGGAACATAGCATACTAGAAAAAGCTCAGTTTTTTCCCTCTGCAAATCCAGTCCTATGGGCTGTCCCCAAATACAGTCAAAACTGATCAGTGAAGCCATATATTTTTCAAGGCAGCCATTCTTATGGGTAGAGCAGCATTTTTGCAGTGTCTGTTCAGGCAATTCTGCAATTTCAATTCAGGCAGAAATCGCTGTCATATAACAGATAAACTTCTTAGTAGTCATTGTCCTCTTCCACTGGGAAGAACTCTTCTGATTGCTTTTTTCAGGGTATTAATCTTCTTATCTAGGCTATCAATATCAGCTTTGTATTGACTTATGAGGACTTGAAGGTTCTCAATGCCTTCAGCACAAATCTGCTGGTTTCTAAGATAGCTAGATATTGCTAACTTCCATTCCTCAGTGTTATCATTCATCATCTTCACCTTCTTTTGTGTACACAAGTCCATCTGGATTTTCAGTTTCTCATTATTTTCTTTCTCGATAGACAACTGTTTTTTCAGAAGAACAATTTCTCGTTCCAGTTCTGAAACTACAGTTGATACTGGAGGAGACTGAATATTTTCTTCCAATGATTTCAGTGCAGCGGGAGGCGATGTATTAGTTTCGTTCACTTCCTTATCTATGGCATTTGAAAATTCTTTTTATTTCTCTCACCTTCACTTGGTTCTCCCATGGAACCATGTTATCATTATTTCCGGGTTTTACCTCTTCTTGGATATTGACTTTCTTTGGACTCTGAAATCTCCCTCGAGAAATGAACGCCGTCAGGCTCCTCCTGAACCATTAACAGTTCGCAAGGTGTAAATCTCTCTTCCACTTCATTATCAGTTCTTTCCGTGTATTTTTCCAACTGACCTTGCATCGAGTGGAGCTGAAGCTCCTTCATCCTAACCTTATTTCGAAGTTTTTAATGCCTCTCTGTCTAGCATTTGAAAAGAGTATTAGACATTTCAATCTTCTTGTTATTGCTAATTTCAAGTTCCTGCATTTTCTTGCGGTGAATATCAGCCAGATGTAGAATGTGCTGTTCCATTGCTTCTAACTCTTTCTCCATAGCCTCATTACCGTTTTTGAAGATCATCACATGTTTCTTCAAATTTTCGATTTCTCCTTTCAGTCTGCTAGTTACTATTTGTTCAAAGACTTTTTCATAGTCTGTACTTTTATCCATAAGTACAGGGTCACTTTCTTTGTCCTCTATTTCCCTTAGTAGATCTTCTTCATCTCCTTGATGAACCTTTATTCCACTTCCCTCCTGGTCTATATCTAATTCTTGTTCTGATTCAATATCACCCAAACACTCCTCACTACCCTGCACCTCGGGTTGTTCCTCTTTAGTGTTTTTCTGTGATTTTCTTAATTCCGGATTTACTTCCGTCGAGAAATCATCTCTGGTTTCTGCTTCTCGATTATTAGTCTCACTGCTAATTTTCTTTGGTTCCTCGTTGTCTTTGGCTTTCGCTTTATCGGTAACAGCTGTGATTGTCTCATGAAAATCTTTTCGCAGAAATTCCGTAGGTCTTCTAAATTTTTCTCTCGCTTCTTTAGCAAGTATTTGAAAGAACTCTTTTGCTTGCTCTTTCAATGTATTAATCTTCTTGTTAAGGCTATCAATATCAGCTTTGTATTGACTTATCAGGACTTGAAGGTTCTCAATGCCTTCACCACAAATCTGCTGTCTTCTAACATAGCTAGATATTGCTAACTCCCATTCCTCAGTGTTATCATTCATCATCTTCACCTTCTTTTCTGTACACAAGTCATCTGGTTTTCCAGTTTCTCATTATTTTCTTTCTCGATAGACAACTGTTTTTTCAGAAGAACAATTTCTCGTTCCAGTTCTGAAACTACAGTTGATACTGGAGGAGACTGAATATTTTCTTCCAATGATTTCAGTGCAGCGGGAGGCGATGTATTAGTTTCGTTCACTTCCTTATCTATGGCATTTGAAAATTCTTTTATTTCTCTCACCTTCACTTGGTTCTCCCATGGAACCATGTTATCATATTTCCGGGTTTTACCTCTTCTTGATATTGACTTTCTTTGGACTCTGAAATCTCCCTCGAGAAATGAACGCCGTCAGGCTCCTCCTGAACCATTAACAGTTCGCAAGGTGTAAATCTCTCTTCCACTTCATTATCAGTTCTTTCCGTGTATTTTTCCAACTGACCTTGCATCGAGTGGAGCTGAAGCTCCTTCATCCTAACCTTATTTCGAAGTTTTAATGCCTCTCTGTCTAGCATTTTGAAAAGAGTATTAGACATTTCAATCTTCTTGTTATTGCTAATTTCAAGTTCCTGCATTTTCTTGCGGTGAATATCAGCCAGATGTAGAATGTGCTGTTCCATTGCTTCTAACTCTTTCTCCATAGCCTCATTACCGTTTTTGAAGATCATCACATGTTTCTTCAAATTTTCGATTTCTCCTTTCAGTCTGCTAGTTACTATTTGTTCAAAGACTTTTTCATAGTCTGTACTTTTATCCATAAGTACAGGGTCACTTTCTTTGTCCTCTATTTCCCTTAGTAGATCTTCTTCATCTCCTTGATGAACCTTTATTCCACTTCCCTCCTGGTCTATATCTAATTCTTGTTCTGATTCAATATCACCCAAACACTGCTCACTACCCTGCACCTCGGGTTGTTCCTCTTTAGTGTTTTTCTGTGATTTTCTTAATTCCGGATTTACTTCCGTCGAGAAATCATCTCTGGTTTCTGCTTCTCGATTATTAGTCTCACTGCTAATTTTCTTTGGTTCCTCGTTGTCTTTGGCTTTCGCTTTATCGGTAACAGCTGTGATTGTCTCATGAAAATCTTTTCGCAGAAATTCCGTAGGTCTTCTAAATTTTTCTCTCGCTTCTTTAGCAAGTATTTGAAAGAACTCTTTTGCTTGCTCTTTCAATGTATTAATCTTCTTGTTAAGGCTATCAATATCAGCTTTGTATTGACTTATCAGGACTTGAAGGTTCTCAATGCCTTCACCACAAATCTGCTGTCTTCTAACATAGCTAGATATTGCTAACTCCCATTCCTCAGTGTTATCATTCATCATCTTCACCTTCTTTTCTGTACACAAGTCCATCTGGTTTTCCAGTTTCTCATTATTTTCTTTCTCGATAGACAACTGTTTTTTCAGAAGAACAATTTCTCGTTCCAGTTCTGAAACTACAGTTGATACTGGAGGAGACTGAATATTTTCTTCCAATGATTTCAGTGCAGCGGGAGGCGATTTATTAGTTTCGTTCACTTCCTTATCTATGGCATTTGAAAATTCTTTTATTTCTCTCACCTTCACTTGGTTCTCCCATGGAACCATGTTATCATTATTTCCGGGTTTTACCTCTTCTTGATATTGACTTTCTTTGGACTCTGAAATCTCCCTCGAGAAATGAACGCCGTCAGGCTCCTCCTGAACCATTAACAGTTCGCAAGGTGTAAATCTCTCTTCCACTTCATTATCAGTTCTTTTCGTGTATTTTTCCAGCTGACCTTGCATCCAGTGCAGCTGAAGTTCCTTCATCCTAATCTTTTTTCGAAGTTGAAGTGCCTCTCTGTCTAGCATTTTGAAAAGAGTATTAGACATTTCAAACTTCATGTTGTTGCTAATTTCAAGTTCCTGCATTTTTTTACGGTGAATATCAGCCAGATGTAGAATGTGCTGTTCCATTGCTTCTAACTCTTTCTCCATAGCCTCATTACCGTTTTTGAAGATCATCACATGTTTCTTCAAATTTTCGATTTCTCCTTTCAGTCTGCTAGTTACTATTTGTTCAAAGACTTTTTCATAGTCTCTACTACTTTTATCCATAAGTACAGGTTCACTTTCTTTGTCCTCTATTTCCCTTAGTAGATCTTCATCTCCTTGATGAACCTTTATTCCACTTCCCTCCTGGTGTTCTATATCTAATTCTTGTTCTGATTCAATATCACCCAAACACTGCTCACTACCCTGCACCTCGGGTTGTTCCTCGACTGCCTCCGTCACCGTATCGCCAGTTTCCTTAAAGCTCTCAAGAATTCTCTCACTTTCCACTTTGGGAACTGATTGTTCCAGTTCATCTTTCCTGAGGGACTTTCTCGGTTCTTTTTCACCTTCTAATTTAGAAATGTAGTTTTGAATTGTTTGTATCTCTGTTTGGAGAGTTTCATTTTTCTTTTGTTCTTCCCCAAGAACTTGAGCCACGATTGAAACTGCCCGATTTCCTCCAGATGATTTTTCATCAAGCCTGACCACCTGTTCTTTCAATTCATTATTCCAACTTTTCAAAATGTTGTTTTCTGTTTTTTTATCACAGTTGTGAGCAGTCTCTTTATGATCATCTTTCACAGCGCCAAGCATTTCGTGT
>NC_090752.1:12404772-12414772 GCF_036898095.1 Palaemon carinicauda
TGATACACAGGTCTAATAAGCTCTTTTACTATTTGGAAGCACCATATACAATTGCCTTGACATTTTTCAAAACGGAAATCCACGAATTTATGAATCCACGAACCAACATTTTTTTCATAAAACTACGAAAATTAGTACCCACGAACCAAAATACGTTCACTTTTACTTTTCTCAAAAATGTTCTTTTGAATGTTTTTGCTTCCTTGTATTTATATAATACGCAGCCCCATAGTTTTGTCTTTATTCATATATGGGTATAATTTATTTTTCCATTGAACCTTGCTTAGCCAGTTAACGACCCTTTTAGGGGGCTTGTTTCAATTGAATTTTGCTCTGCTAAAACAATATTACAATCATCGATATTTATATATATATATATATATATATATATATATATATGTGTGTGTGTGTGTGTATGTATGTATATGTATATGTGTACATATATATATATATATATATATATATATATATATATATATATATATATATATATAGTTTAAGAAGCTGAAATGTGGAACATCCTAACATCAGTGTGGGATGTTGAGTCTGTATCCATAGAACAGAAATTAATGTTGGAATGGTAAAGCGAGATATACAATTAATGACAATAAGATTGTTTTCAACTGCCGATGAGAGACGTATTATTTTGATATCTGTTTTCTTATCAATTATCTTTTTATTCTTTTATTCAATAGTATTGAGTCAAATTATTTCAAGTTGTGTCGAATGTAAATGGTAAAGCATAGGATGAATAATGCGTGACTAGAAAGGCTTAAGTTTGATACGAAAAGATTTTTTAAAGCACCTGTTAATGACTGGATGTGGATCTTGAAGAAAACCTCTTCCTACACTAAAATGGGCTGGCTCAAAACGCTTGTCAGCTCTTTTCATCACAACAACATACGGTTTATACAACGTACAGGGAAAAGGAAGAAGTGTATGGAAAGATGAAAGTGTCAGTTTTACCATATGACTTAAGCCACTCTTAAGGGAACTTAAACTGGAAAGAAAACGGTAAAGATATGGCAGGAGGGGGAATAAGAACCAGGTTATTATATTGGAATAGCTAATCTGTATTAAATATCAATTTACTAAGATTTTTGGTTTTTCAAGATGTTTGTGAGATGGAAAAGATCCTGATAATATTTTTAATAGCTAATTTGTTTCATAAAATTTTGAATGATTAACTTTTATGTTGTTTTTTTTTTTCAAAATATTTTTAAGTTTCAAGATGGCCGGGTATTATTTTCAATAGCTATTTTATTTCATATATTAGTTTCTTAACTTCTTTGTTTTCCTAAGATATTTGTGAGTTGGAAGAGGTGCTGGTAATATTTACAATAGCTATCCCTTTTCATATATTAATTTATTAAATTTCATGTTTTTTTCAAGATTTTTATTAGTTGGAAAAGGTCCTGGTATTATTTCCTGATTTGATCTTAAAACATTTCAACTTCATAAGGGTTGTTGTGGCCTGATCGGTAACGTCTCTGCCTGGTGTTTGTCAGACGGGGGTTCGAGTCCTGCTCAGACTCGTTAGTTCCTTCAGTGTCTGCAACCTTACCATCCTTGTGAGCTAAGAATGGGGGCTTTGTGGAGCATATAGGTCTATCTGCTGAGTCATCAGCAGCCATTACCTGGTCCTCCTTGGTCCTAGCTTGGGTGGAGAAGGAGTTTGGGTGCTGATCATACAATATGTGGTTAGTCTTTAGGGCATTTTCCTGCTTGCTAGGGCTATATTACTCTCCCTCGCCTCTGCCATTCATGAGCGACCTTTAAAACGAACCTTTCTCATCTCCCGTATACCTCTCAGGATAACATATCAATTTCAAATGGAGTCTCCCTTATAGTTGATTCCCTATAATTGGGTCGGATAATGGCATACTTCCCTCCTCCTAAAATTTTCAAGAGAAGCAGTGACGTTAAAAAGGTCACCTAAGCAATTAGATAGCTAATGGCTACGTCAGAAGACAGCTTGATCAACGAGTTTCTTAAGGTTATTGATCAATCTTTTTCACTGTCTAAGTAGGCTATTTTTTCACTAAGTAGACTAATTTTATGGGTAAAAGGAGAAAGTAGAAAAAAAACATTCTCTCTGTGACATATGTTCTTTCGAAGCCGTGTAGTTTTTTCTTTATTTTTATTTTCTATTACCGAACAAATTTTTTTTTTCTCTTAAAGTTTCAGGCTCACCTTTTAGTGGGATATTCACTTTGGAAGTATTTCCTGTTTTTTCTCTGCTTAACTTCTACTTGAGAAGAACAGCTGTAGCATAAAGTGTATGTGTACATAGTTGAAACTCGAGAATGTGAATAGAAGTTTAAAAAAGTAATTTAAAAACGTAGAACCATTTTTTATTTACGTTTTCAAGCCATGGTCGTCTGCTGTCTTGGGTTAGAGTTCTCTCGCTTGAGGGTACACTCGGGCATACTAATCTGTCTTATTTCTCTTCCTCTTTTTTTTGTTAAAGTTTTATGGTTTATATGGGAAATATTTATTTTAATGTTGTTGCTATTTTATTTTTCCTTATTTCCTTTCCTCACTGTGTTATTTTCCCTGTTGGAGCCCATGGGCTTATAGCATCCTGCTTTACCAACTAGGGTTGTAGCTTAGTAAGTAAGTAATGATAATAATAATAATAATAATAATAATAATAATAATAATAATAATAATAATATGTACATTGTTGAAACTCGCGTATGTGAATAGATCAAACAAGTACGATTTAGTACCTTATATAATTGTGTATTAAACATGATTTCAGAAACGATATAGAGGGGTAAAAACAATAAATTTCTAGATGTTATGTAAAATATTTAATAAAAGGAAAAACTATTCAAGATATAAATTATGTAATGAAATCTTCAGAGGGATTAAAAGTTTCCATGAACAATTAAAAAAACGAGAAGAGGCTAATTTTTTCTTTAAAATGATTTCAATACCATTTGGTTTTAGAAAAAGATTTCAAGTACCATTTAGCTTTAAACAAATTCAAATACCATTTGGTTTTAAGATTTCAAATACCATTTGGTTTTTAGAATATTTCAAATACCGTTTGGCTTTAAAAAAAATTCAAATACTATTTGGTTTTAAGAAGATTTCAAATACCATTTGGTTTAAAAAATGCAAATACCATTTGGCTTTAAAAAGATTTCAAATACTATTTGTCTTTAAAAAGATTTCAAATATCATTAGGTTTTAAGAAGATTTCAAATACCATTTGGTTTTAAAAATATTTCAAACCCACGCATGCATAAAGCTAGCTTAATCTGGAAGAAAACAATAGAAAAAAAATCTCTCCCAAGATAAGCAACAGAAAAAAAAATGATTAAAGAACAAACCTTGAAAGATATGTTACTTCCTCCGGCTAATTGATTGATTTTGTGGTCGAAGTTACAATCAGAACTACCATGGCCATCGACCCGTTGTATGACTGATTCAAGTCTAGGTTCAGTACTGAAAATTTGAAAGCGATCTCGGAACTTTGGTAATTAGTTTCGGCGACTTTATTACTCCTAATTCCCCTTTGCCCCTACAGTGAATGATGAGATCATTGTATTTTTTTTTTTAGTGAGTATATGGAAATACACATTAGATTTATTTTATTCTCCTTCTTTATTACTACTTGTTTAACTACAACTCCAATTTGAAAAGCAGGATGCTATAAGCACAGGGGCTCCAACAGGAAAAATAGTCCAGTGAGGAAAGGAAACAAGGAAGAATAAAATTTTTAAGAAGAGTAACAACATTAAAATGAATTTCTCCTATATAAACTATAAAAACTTTAACAAAACAAGAGGAAGAGAAACAAGACAGAACAGCCTGCCCGATTGTACCCTCAAGCAAGAGAACTCTAACCCAAGGTAGTGGAAGACCATGGTACAGAGGCCATATCACTACCCAAGACCAGAGAACAATGGTTTGGTTTTGGAGTGTCCTTCTCCTAGAATAGCTGCTTACCATAGCCAAAGAGTCTCTTCTATCTTTACCTAGAGGAAAGTGGCCACTGAACAATTACAACGCAGTGACCCCTTGGGTGTTGTCAGGTGTATGAGGATAGAGGAGAATAAGTAAAGAATAGGCCAGACTATTCGCTATGTGTGTGTAGGCAAAGGGAAAATGAACCATAACCAGAGAGAGGAATCCAATGTAGTACTGCCTGGCCAGTCAAAAGACCCCATAAATCTCTAGCGGTAGTATCTCAACGGGTGGTTGGTGCCCTGGCCAACCTAGTACCTACTAATACATGTTCTTTTATTGGTCTTCCATAAATGCATATATAATATTGGTGTTCCAAAATTTTGTGTTTTGCATAACAATGTAAATATGTTGTTAAATATATGTATATATATATATATATATATATATATATATAGAGAGAGAGAGAGAGAGAGAGAGAGAGAGAGAGAGAGAGAGAGAGAGAGAGAGAGAGAGAGAGAGAGAGAGAGGCCTATATACATACATGTAAATACCCTTTTGCCCGGTAGGTTATAAATAGCTTAAAAATACGCACCTTATAAACTTACCATAATTATTTATCGTAATTTTCTTTTCTTTTTTTTCTTTTTAGAACCATCCCCGGTTATATATATATATATATATATATATATATATATATATATATATATATATATATATATATATATATACTGTATATGTTTTTATATGTGTTTGTGTGTGTGTGTGAACGCTTGAACCTTTGATAAGTAATATGACAAGTCTAATACAGTATACAGTATCTTATAATTAGTTTATATTGGGTCACTCCATATTTCCTTGACGGGAATTGTATGGATCATGGCATATTTAGGTCATAAGCATTCAACATTAAAATGATTTAGATCATAATCATATTTCTCCAGGTTTTTTATATCACCCATCACTCCATTTACGGAATAAATCTTAGATTTAGTTATTTAGATTACCATCATATTAACAATGATTCCAGACCAGTACTTATTTCGTTATCTATGACTCAGGAAGAGAGAGAGAGAGAGAGAGAGAGAGAGAGAGAGAGAGAGAGAGAGAGAGAGAGAGAGAGTTTTTGGCTGTCACTCCCAATATCTGATCACTTGTTCCCAGTTGTGTGACCTCTATGATAAGTGTTTTGCAAAAAGGAAAAAAAAAAATCAAGACAATTTGATGGTAATCTTTTAAACCAACCGACACAATGGACAGAAAACAAGACTTTCATGGTGGATTTAATAAAGGATATACTTGATTACAGAACTCTCGGGTTTTGGCCGGAAGCCCATCATTACAGATATGGGGAGGATGATTCCATAGTTTCTTGGTCTCAGTCCTAACAGACGGGTTCAGCTTACACCTGTTCCTCTATATCTATTTTGGTACTACTATTAAAGGTTTTAAAGGTCGCTCATGAATGTCAGAGGCAAGGGATAGTGACGTTGCCCTAGCAATCAGGACAATGCCCTAGAGACTGACCATATATATGATCAGCGCCCAAGCCGCCTCTCCACCCAAGCTAGGACCAGGGAGGGCCAGACAGTGGCTGCTGATGACTCAACAGATAGACCTATAGGCTCCCCCAAAACCCCCCAACTTTAGCTCACAAGGATGGTAAGGTTGCAGACACTAATGGCACTAACGAGTTTGAGCGGGACTCGAACCCCCGACTGGCAAACACCAGGCAGAGACGTTACCAATCAGGCCACAGGAACCTCTTCGTGTTGAGTATGGAGTGACCCATCTGGGAAGTGTACTCTCATTGTGCCGATAGTTGAAATTGCAAATTTCCTCCGACGTATAATTCTTTATTAATATTCTCAAGCAGGGGCCTTTTTAGTAAGGAACTTCATGTAAGATTCATCATTTATCTATTTTTATCTTTTCTTATATTGTATGATCTATCTGTTTAACGTTTTCAATCAAACTTACTTAATTTAATTCACAATGAAAGCCGAAGTAAATTACTGTTATCCTCAACTCTTTAGCGATGGTAAGCAGCTCTACTAGGAGGAGGACACTCCAAAATCAAACCATTGTTCTGTAGTCTTAGGTAGTGCCATAGCCTTTGTACAATGGCCTTTCACTGTCTTGGGTTAGAGTTCTCTTGCTTGGAGGTACACTCGGGCATGCTGTTCTTACTCATTTTTTTCCTCTTGTTTTTTTTTTTTTTTCAATTTTTATAGTTTTTATGTGAAGGATGTAATTTAATGAAATGGAATGTTTTATTTTGATTGTTTATTCTTCTCTTGCAGTTCATTTCCTTGTTTCCTTTCCTCACTGGGCTATTTTTCTCTGTCGGCGCCCTTGGGCTTATAGCATCCTGCTATTCCAACTAGGGTTATAGCATAGCATATAATAATAATAATAATATCGTGGTAGGAGACCCTCTTTTAGGCAGGTTGAGTTAAAAGTAATGGCTGCATCGGCAGAGTTTATTTTCTTATCCAATTTTTCTATTTTCCGGATAATTCTCTTCTCTAGAGCGCTACAATCAGCCAGCAGACTTGAAAAATTCATCAGTCGGGTGAATGACAAAATCGGGAAGACTTTTCAAGTATATTCTCACAAAATACAAGTAAAACTTTTGGTACAAAATAGTAAAAACTACGACGCGTTTCGATGATAAGTCCTTCCTCTTCTTCAGGTAGAGAGTGAGGTGGATGCTGCTTATCCTGGGTATAAATACCACCCGACTGCAGCATCCACCTCACTCTCTACCTGAAGAAGAGGAAGGACTTATCCTCGAAACGCGTCGTAGTTTTTACTATTTTGTACCAAAAGTTTTACTCGTATTTTGTGAGAATATACTTGAAAAGTCTTCCCGATTTTGTCATTCACCCGACTGATGAATTTT
Organism: Palaemon carinicauda; assembly: GCF_036898095.1. Classification (NCBI taxonomy): domain Eukaryota; kingdom Metazoa; phylum Arthropoda; class Malacostraca; order Decapoda; family Palaemonidae; genus Palaemon; species Palaemon carinicauda. The sequence continues at coordinate 12,411,596 of NC_090752.1, forward strand.
TCAAGTCTGCTGGCTGATTGTAGCGCTCTAGAGAAGAGAATTATCCGGAAAATAGAAAAATTGGATAAGAAAATAAACTCTGCCGATGCAGCCATTACTTTTAACTCAATAATAATAATAATAGTAATAATAATAATAATAATGATAATAATAATAATCGGCATTGATTCTTACTCTCAGAACCTATGGTGGTTACTGTCATAAATGTCATACATTTTACGACACGATTTTCAGTGGATTTATAATTCTGATATACAGTTGGACACATGAATTCCTAGCACATCTCGCTGTAAGGAAGTGCACTCTGAAACATCCATACTGTGCGGCAAGTAACCAAATAGTTAGTGTAGGGAGGGATGGGGAAGTAGATGTGCCAAGAATTAGTGTCCAACTGTACATGAGAATTATAAATCCACCGAAAATCATGTCGTAGAATATATGACATTTATGAAAAACTCCCCCCTCCCCTTGATACGAAATAGCCTTCAAGTTAAATGGCGTCACATCTTCAAAGGTCAATGCAGCCAACTTCCACAAGTACACGGCAACGTATCAGATAACGGTACATAGAGGAAGTTAATAACAGAGAAATACTATCTCCGCTGTTACCAGATCGTTATAATACAAATATAGAAAATTAACCCTTTTACCCCCCAGGCTCTTTGGAAATTTCCAACCCTTAACCCCCAAGGGGTTATTTTTTCCCCAGTTTGCAGTATATATTTTTTTTAAATTGCTTTAACAGCCTTAATTTTTGTCATAGAGAGGTCAGGTTGGTCTCATTCTCTTGGAAAATGCCTGAATTTTCTCAAAAATTTATCAAAAATATAAAAAAAAAAAAATTTAGCATTTTTTTGCAAGGACGTACCGGTACGTCCATGGGGGTAAAGGGATGGGTTTTGTGAAACGTACCAGTACGTCCTTTGGGGGTAAAAGGGTTAACATATAAAATAGAACGACTAGCACCTGGGGGCATTTGACACAGAAAGCATTTTCGTGTCAGGATTATTGCGCGTGACATAACTTCCCTTTGCCTAATAAATTCAAGACCACGCTAAAATAAAGTCATAAATGTCGCCAGCACATTTAAAATAGCAGGTACTCCAGTGAATTTCTCTCCCATATTATTCTATTCAATAATCATTAGCGCTCAACATGCGACGCGTTATAATCATCGCGAAAGTTTATGGGTGCCAATTTAAAAGCTGTATTCTTCAAATGGCCTAAATAACAGTACATACTTAAAGCCTGTTAACACCTTTATATACTTGTGTATGCATGCTTACAGAGACTGTTGTTATGTATATTTTCATAAGGAATGTAGTTCTTATTTTTTCCTTCACTTTACCTGTCTTCGAACAGCATCGATCCCACTGTGTACAGTGTGCCACTCAACTCCATGACACACGCAATCTCTCTCGACCTCTCCTCTCCTCGTCAAAATACTCCTTACCCTATGCTAACCATCTCTCTCTCTCTCTCTTTGCCTCTCCTCTCCACATCAAAATACTCCTTACCCTATGCTAACCATCTCTCCTCTCCTCGTCAAAATACTCCTTACCCTATGCTAACCATCTCTCTCTCTCTCTCTTTGCCTCTCCTCTCCACATCAAAATACTCCTTACCCTATGCTAACCATCTCTCCTCTCCACGTCAAAATACTCCTTACCCTATGCTAACCATCTCTCTCTCTCTCTCTCTCTCTCTTTGCCTCTCCTCTCCACATCAAAATGCTCCTTACCCTATGCTAACCATCTCTCTCTCTCTCTCTCTCTCTCTCTCTCTCTCTCTCTCTCTCTCTCTCTCTCTCTCTCTCTCTCTGCCTCTCCTCTCCACATCAAAATGCTCCTTACCCTATGCTAACCATCTCTCTCTCTATCTCTCTCTCTCTCTCTCTCTCTCTCTCTCTCTCTCTCTCTCTCTTTGCCTCTCCTCTCCACATCAAAATACTCCTTACCCTATGCTAACCATCTCTCTCTCTCTCTCTCTCTCTCTCTCTCTCTCTCTCTTTGCCTCTCCTCTCCACATCAAAATACTCCTTACCCTATGCTAACCATCTCTCTCTCTCTCTCTCTCTCTTTGCCTCTCCTCTCCACATCAAAATACTCCTTACCCTATGCTAACCATCTCTCTCTCTCTCTCTCTCTTTGCCTCTCCTCTCCACATCAAAATGCTCCTTACCCTATGCTAACCATCTCTCTCTCTCTCTCTCTCTCTCTCTCTCTCTCTCTCTCCTCTCCACATCAAAATACTCCTTACCCTATGCTAACCATCTCTCTCTCTCTCTCTCTTTGCCTCTCCTCTCCACATCAAAATACTCCTTACCCTTTGCTAACCATCTCTCTCTCTCTCTCTCTCTTTGCCTCTCCTCTCCACATCAAAATACTCCTTACCCTATGCTAACCATCTCTCTCTCTCTCTCTCTTTGCCTCTCCTCTCCACATCAAAATGCTCCTTACCCTATGCTAACCATCTCTTCTCTCTCTCTCTCTCTCTCTCTCTCTCTCTCTCTCTCTCTCTCTCTCTCTCTCCTCTCCACATCAAAATACTCCTTACCCTATGCTAACCATCTCTCTCTCTCTCTCTCTTTGCCTCTCCTCTCCACATCAAAATACTCCTTACCCTATGCTAACCATCTCTCTCTCTCTCTCTCTCTTTGCCTCTCCTCTCCACATCAAAATACTCCTTACCCTATGCTAACCATCTCTCTCTCTCTCTCTTTGCCTCTCCTCTCCACATCAAAATGCTCCTTACCCTATGCTAACCATCTCTCTCTCTCTCTCTCTCTCTCTCTCTCTCTCTCTCTCTCTCTCTCTCTCTCTCTCCTCTCCACATCAAAATACTCCTTACCCTATGCTAACCATCTCTCTCTCTCTCTCTCTTTGCCTCTCCTCTCCACATCAAAATACTCCTTACCCTATGCTAACCATTTTACCATTTATTTTCTTATATTTCAGATACTCTTAATACATACCCTTCAACAAAATGAACGGCGCCATTGACCTTCGATGTCAGGATGCCAGAGAACTTCAAATCATTCATTCATTAAACAAAATGAATGTAATACAAAGCATTCAGCACTATGATTTCTACACTTTATTCTATCATTCATCCAGCATCCAGATATTTTCCTAAATTTCAGACTCTCTCAATTCATCCCCTTCCTCGAAATGAATG
>NC_090752.1:12422272-12429772 GCF_036898095.1 Palaemon carinicauda
ACGATAAGGTTTAACTTTAAAGTGACGGCAAAATCATTGCCTTATGAAAACTATCTTTACGCAATTTGATCTAAGAGAAATTAAACGCGGTCTACGGGAAACTGATGCTCAATATAGGGCATACATGTAAAAAATATATAGATGGATACTAAGTGTTTTTTATATAGATAGAATAATGTTTTCATAAAACATAATAGCTAAAGAAAGCATCAGATGGTGACATTGTAAAAACATGAATATTAAGGATAATGCGAAAGCAAATAACATTTAGCAATCTGGTTCTCTTGCTTGAGTGTACACTCGGGCACACTATTCTGTCTTATTTCTCCTCCTCTTGTTATGTTAAAGTTTTTATAGTTTATATAGGAAATATTTATCTTGGTGGTGTTGTTCTTAATATATTTTATTTTTGCTTGTTAACTTTCCTCACTGGGCTACTTTTCCCTGTTGGAGCCTTGGGGCTTATAGCATCCTGCTTTTCCAACTAGGGTTGTAGCTTAGCTCGTAATAATAATAATAATAATAATAATAATAATAATAATCATAATAGTAATAATAATAATAATAATCATAATAGTAATAATAATAATAATAATAATGATGATAATCGTAATAATCAAGAGTAAAATATGATGAAGAGTATACTTGTATCTTTAGTAAAGAGCAGAAGAGGAAGCAAGAATTAATGTTCTGAATTTAACTGTAAATAGACTTGAAAATTTCAAATACCACAGGAAAAGAATTTCTGGTTTCATTTGGTATTTTGACAGGCTGCATATCGCGAATTATTTTTATTATAAAAGAAAATCACTACATAAAATTACCGTAATTATTCGAAATTATTAAATATAAGATTCACACAATTACATGACAAGAATTAGGTAATTCATGGTTGAAATTATTCCTTTTACTGTAGTGATATTCCAACCAAATGTCTCATGCCTTGATTACTAATATCTAGAAATGAGAAATATAGATTTCAACATTTCAAAGATATATTCATAATTCTTCATATAGAAATGAACATTAACCTTAAACCTTAAGATAATGAATAATCATTCATAAGAGACTTCTATTCGGAGCTCAAGATCCTAAATTTGAATCGTAATTAGATTTTGATTCGAAGACGTATTCATAATTTTTCATATAGAAATGAACATTTCCATTATACCTCAAGATTATTATTTTTCTTTTTATTATTATTATTATTATTATTATTATTATTATTATTATTATTATTATAATTATTATTATTATTATTATTATTATAATTATTATTATTATTATTCCTAATATTATTATTATTATTATTATTATTGTTGTTGTTGTTATTATTATTATTATTATTATTATTATTATTTTTATCACTATTATTATCATTATTATTATTTTTATTATTATTAAAATTATTATTATTATCATTATTATTGTTATTATTATTATTATTATTATTATTATTATTATTATTATTATTTTTATTATTATTATTAATATCAAATTTATTATTATTATTATTATTATTATTATTATTATTATTATTATTATTATAATCATTCATAAGAGACCTTTATTCGAAGCTCAAGATCGTAAATTTGAATCGTAATTCTTAAGTAGTAGATTTTGATAAAAACTAAGATTTAACCAGTAATTTTTCACTTAACTAGAACAGTAGAGTCCGGGAATTTAAATCTATATATAAAACTATTTTCCACAGAGTTTGGCAATAATTTATCCTCATAAAAATGCAAATACAAATTAGCTTTATTAGGATTATAATTATCCCTCAGAGGGATGCGTAACTTTCATTGAATATTGATATGACGTAGAATCATCACGAAACGTCAAGATACGAAAATCTATTATTCTGACAGTTTTAATTCTTTGTCGTCGTTAGTTGCATCGTTTATCATAATACCCTGTCGATGGTGGTAAAATTATGCAGTCAATTAAAATCGGGTATTCTGAGAAGCAATTGTAATTTTGGATTCATAAAGATTTACTTTTTACTTCGGGCTTATTGTCAGTGTTCAGTTGAATACATTATACAACACTAGTTGAAATTATTATTATTATTATTATTATTATTATTATTAGCTAAGCTACAACCCTAGTTGGGAAAGCAGGACGCTATAAGCCCAAGGGCTTCAACAGGGAAAAATCATCCTGTGAAAAAAAGGAAAAATAACCCAGTAAAAAATAAAGAAAATTAACCCAGTGAGAAAACGAAATAGGGAAATAAACACAAGAGAAGTAATGACCAATTAAAATATATTTCAAGAACAGTAACAGCATTATCAGAGATCAGTTTAAATATTTGTAGTCGTTAAACACATCGTTTGTCATAACAACCGGTCAAGTTATAGATAATGTCGATGTTGGGGAAACTATGCAATCAATTAAAATTAGGTATTTTGAGAAGTAATGGTAATCTTGGCCCCATGAGTTCATGAGGTCAGAGTTCAGGTGAATACAGTTTACAACGCCTGTTGGTAAGTTAGATTAATTATAGAAATATTTTAAGATTCAGGTCTAAGTTTGAATGAATCAGTCAAGCTTCTCCTAAGTTTTTTTTCATTATAGTTTACCCAAACGCTGAACTTAGTATTTAAGTTTTAATTATAAAAAATGAAGTTAATATTGACATCTAGCTGACGTCCATTCCTTATACACCCAACATGATTATTATAGTTAAAAGGAGCAGATTAAACATACCAAATGAGCCAAGCTTGACTCCTACAAAACGGCCCTGATTAAATTCGGAAAGAAAATATATTTATATTAATGCTAAAAAATAAATAAAATTGAATATATATTGTAAATGTAATGGATAGAAATAAATAAATAATTTGGAGGTAAAAATCTGTGAAAAAATAAAAATTTAAACCAGCATCATGAATTCAACGGAATTATCTGATGTATAGACAGTTTTGTGTGAATAGTTAAAATGTTTTTCAGAACCAAGGGTTAGGGATTGGTGAACATGTAGATATAATCCCGGTTTCAATTATTTTTACCTCCGCCAACGAAGTTGGAAGGAGGTTATGTTTTACCCCCTTGTTTGTGTGTTTGTGAACAGCTTCCTGGTTGCAATTTTAATTGTAGAGTAATGAAACTTGCAGGGATTGACTGTCATGTTAAAAGCTGGAAATTATTAAATTTTCATGGGTCAAGGTCACGGTCAAGAAAAATGTCCAATTCATGCAATCAGCCATAAGTTTGAACATCGTTGTCACATAGACTTCAAACTTGGTTCATATTTGAGTGTATGAAAATCCACGCCAATTAATCCATGTTAACGTCAAAGGTCAAGGTCAAGGTCGAACAAAAGGTCGAGAAATAAGCTGCTGCGGCGGAGGTCTGCGCTCTATTGAGTGCCCCTTTAGTTCTTTATACATTTATGAGGATTTCGCTCGTTAATTATAAAATGACAATAATTCGGTTTTCTATTGATGATTTCACGCAATGACGAATTGAATGATGACAGTATCACGAGTTTACTGAAGAAGATTTCACGTTTGGATGAAAAGATTAGTTATACGTTCATCAGAAGCATTTAGGTGGAAAACTCATGCAAGGCGAATCCCTGCGTAGGCTCTAATGCAATAAACAAGCACTATCCTCATCTAGTTCAATACATTATTTGTTTTTCAAGCAAACAGTTTCCACGTGAGACCTGAAAATTAATTGGATCCGCGTTTTGATGCGTCTTTAGGGACATTCTAATAAGGTCCGGAATGGGAATGATATTATTTTTTTTTTTCCCAGTGGATCCTGTCCTAGGTGTTGAATTTAATAAGAACTAATTTCTTGCTTTAGCCAAATTTGCTTTGGGAAGCCATGAACATCGGAGTGTTTTTACCAGAAGTATATTTATGAAGAGAAGAATTTGTAAAAAAAAAAAAAAAAAAAAAAAAAAATAATGATTCCAGTATCATCATTGCGTCAATATGCGTAGGAGGAGATGATGATGATGATAACAATGTTAATTGTGATCATGGAAAAAAAAATAACGATTCCAGTATCATCATTGCGTCAATATGCGTAGGAGGAGATTATGATGATGATGATTATGATAATGTTAATTGTGATTATATATATAAAAAAAACATTACTGTCACTCCTGCATTCATCTTTTAACTGGTGCATTAACACTTCCATAATATTAATTTACTTAATATACAGAAGACTCATCATCAGCCCTAGAGACTGACCATACAAATACATAATCAGCGCCCAAGCCCCCTCTCCATCCAAGCTAGGACCAAGGAGGGTCAGGCAATGACTGCTGATGACTCAACAGGTAAACCTATAGGCTCCCCCAAACCCCCCATCTTTAGTTCACAAGGATGGTGAGATCGCTGCCACTAAAGGAACTAACGAGTTGGAGCGGGACTCGAACCACAATCAGGCGATCACCAACACAATCCTACTGTATTAGTAAGAGTGTTTGAATTTTCACATTCCTTCCAAATATAGTAGATCTTTACTTCGCCACAGCTATTAGAATTTCAAGTATGGCTCATCCTAAATAACTGGAGCTTAGCTCTTATGAATAATGTCCTTCATTTGTTCCAATTGTGATCAAATCAAATGTTATTCCTTGTTTTGTTTTTTCCATCTAGTCATCAACCTTACCATTTTCCTAAAGCCATCTTTTTTTTGCCACTGCAAAGTAATTTTGCTATCTCTCTCTCTCTCTCTCTCTCTCTCTCTCTCTCTCTCTCTCTCTCTCTCTCTCTCTCTCTCTCTCTCTCTCTCTCTCTCTCTCTATATATATATATATATATATTATATATATATATATATATTTATATATATATATACATAATATATATAATATATATATATATATATATATATATATATATATATATATAGGTTGGCCAAGGCACCAGCTACCCATTAAGGTGCTACCGATAGTGAGTTATTGGGCCCTTTGACTGGCCAGACAGTACTATATTGGATCCCTCTCTCTGGTTACAGCTTATTTCATCTTTGCCTACACACACACACACAGAATAGTCTAGCTAGTCTATTCTTAACACATTCTCCTCTTTCCTCATACACTTGACAACACTGAGATTACCAAACAATTCTTCTTCTCTCAAGAGGTTAACTACTGCATTTGTTCATTGGCTACTTTCTTCTTAGTAAGGGTATGAGAGACTCTTTAGCTATGGTAAGTAACTCTTCTAGGAGAAGGACACTCCAGAATTAAACCATTGTTCTCTAGCCTTGGGTAGTGCCATAGCCTCTGTACCATGGTGTTCCACTGTCTTGGCTTAGAGTTCTCTTGCTTGAGGGTACACTCGGGCACACTATTCTATCTTGTTTCTATTTCTCTTGTTATTTTCAAGTTTTTTTATAGTTTATATATGAAATACTTATTTTAATGTTACTCTTAAACTTATTGTAGTTTTTCCCTATTTCCTTTCCTCACTGGGCCATTTTCCCTGTTGGAGCCCTTGGGCTTATAGCATCCTGTTTTTCCAACTAGGGTTGTAGCTTAGCTAACAATAAGGATAATAATAATAATAAATGAAAATGGCTAATATTACGACCAACTGTTCTTGCTGCTGAGCTTGTGATAATAATGTATTTTTTTTATATCAATAATGATAAATTCGTTTTCTTAGGCTTCTTCCTAACACTCGCCCGGCTAACACTTTCTACATTTGCTGTGTGGAAGTCAGTAAACCTTTGATTTTATATTCGGTCGTTGTTTATATTTCCGAAATTTGGAATTCTTTTCTTGCTTCCGTTTTCCATAACTATTACAATTTTTCATCCTTCAAAAAAAAGGTCCTTTTGTTTCCTCGTGTTCTTTAGGGGTATGCAACCACTTTTTTCCCCCATCGGCCATTTTATTATTATTATTATTATTATTATTATTATTATTATTATTATTATTGTTAAATGCTAAGCTACAACCCTAATTGGAAAAGCAGGATGCTATAAGCCCAGGGGCTCCAACAGGGAAAATAGCCCCGTGGGGAAAGGAAACAGAAAAAAAAAATATTTCAAGAAGAGTAACATTAAAATAAATAACTCCTATATAAACTATATAGACTTCAACAAAACAAGAGGAAGAGAAGCGAGATAGAATAGTGTGCCCGAGTGTACCCTCAGGCAAGAGAACTCTAACCCAAGACAGTGGAAGACCATGGTACAGAGGCTATGGCACTGCCCAAGACTAGAGAACAATGATTTTACCAACATCCATCGTTAAGCTTGGGTAGGAAAAGGACATCAGGTTACCTTACTTATCAATTTATCTTTTAGAATGTCTAATGCTTGGGATTCCATACTTATGTTACACGATCTAATATCACCAGTATCTTCTTCTTTGTCTACATCTTTTCCCACTTCTATGTGGGGTCGATGTTTCTGGTCAGCTTTCTCCATCTACCTCTGTCCCACACATCACCGGTTAAGCCCGGGTAAATGGGGAGGGTTGGCGGCAGGAAAGGCATCCGACCATGAAAAAAATTAGCCAAAATAGCTGTGGTCAGTGAGTAAAATCTAATATCACCAGTATAATTCAGTATATTTCTATAACCATTTGAAGCTAAAATAAGGCACCGGTATAGCATGCTTGCTTCAATATTCAAACAAAACGTCTTCGTGGATTTTCACAAAAGTAAAATTCCCGTCTTCCTATAACTGATCAAACCTGAAAAGGCAAAATTCTTATGTCCCCATGATTAATTAAAGCTAAAATAAGGCACCGCATAACTTGTTTGCTTCAATATTCAATCGGCGTCAATGACCTTTGATTTCAGGATGCCAGAAAAGTCCAAATCAGTCAATCAATCAATATTCAAACAAGTCGTGTATTATTCACTCAACTAGGATATGGCACAAGTAAAATTCCCATTATAACTAATCAAAACTAAAATAAGGCACCGATATAGTTCAAATGAAACCATAACTACATAACTAACGGAAACAGTATGTCTTCATTCGCATGAAGATATCATACAAGCAACTAAATTCTTATTAGTGAATAATTCTCTTCACCAAAGGCCTTAACATATATGCGTGATTACGATGTGACTCATATAATTCCATGCTTTGAAAATCAATGTATTTAAGAAGTTGGCTTGCATGCGGCGTATCATAGTTAGCGACTAACATCAAGTAAAGGTTAATTTGTCGCAATGTGCTTTACTGCCGCGCAAAATCACTAAATTAGCATGTCGTTTACTGGACGTTTCAGCGACATGCATGCGAAAAGATTAGGGAATTGAAGATTTATGGATCAGTGGACGTACTGAACAGGGTAAGACTTCTAGAATTAATCTTCATTTTAACCAAACGTTGGAGTAAAGAGGACAATCTGTAAAGAAGGAAATTCCGCAGAAAGTAGTGTGACGTATTGAGAGAAGGTTGTGAACTCAAAGGCAAGTTGAAAACAACTGAGTTAGTTTATTAAAGAACACTCTCCTTTATATACTAAATCTCAAAGCAACAAGAATTTTCGTGTTCAAATATTGACAC
>NC_090752.1:12434772-12449772 GCF_036898095.1 Palaemon carinicauda
ATGCTTTTCCTCTGTCTTGGGTTAGAGTTCTCTTGCCTGAGGGTACACTCGGACACGCTATTCTATCTAATTTCTCATCCTCTTTTATTGTTAAAGCTTTTATAGTTTATATAGGAAATATTTATTTTAATGTTGTTACTGTACTTAAAATATTTTACCTTGTTTCCTTTCCTCACTGGACTATTTTCCCTGTCTGGGCCCTTGGGTTTATAGCATCCTGCTTTTCCATTTGGGGTTGTAGCGTAGCCAGAAATAATAATAATAATGTTAGTGATAATAATAATTTGCTGTGGCGAAATAACATTAAAAGTTTTTTGTTTATGTTCTCTTAATATTTTGATGGCTGTATGTTGAATAATTCGCGCACCTCTCACTAAATCATTCACTATAGTGTGAAAACTACCATTATGTTCGAATATAACGTCAAAGAAAGGATAAAAACCCTGTACTGTATATATATATATATATATATATATATATATATATATATATATATATATATATATATATTGTGTGTGGGTGTGGGCGAGTCGATGCGTGGTTATGCAGAACTATTGTACTATTGTACCTATCCCAAAATATCCAACTCTCTTGGTAAAATACCATTTTGCTTTAATGTAACGTTAAAGAAATGGATAAAAATCCTATATATATATATATATATATATATATATATAATATATATATATATATATATATATATAATATATATGTGTGTGTGTGTGTGTGAATGTGTATGTGTACACGTATGCATGATTACTGTACATATCGCAAAATATCCATCTCCCTCGGTGAAGCGACTTTATGATAAAAATAGAAATAAACATTTGTGATTTACATGACACTACAGCAATAATACCGGGGTGAATTAATTGATCACGAGTGATCTGGTCGCTTGCGCCATAATCAAGGAGTTGGTGACCTTTCAGAGAACATAGTCTTCGTTAATCAGATTTTCATGTATGCAGAATCGATGTCTGTAGCAAGTGGATAAAAAAAGGACTAAAATTAGATTTATCGGAATGGTTACAACAGTTACCTTGTAAGAAATCTACACAAAAATAAGTGCAGCTGGTTCTAGTCCATTGCAGGACAAAGGCCTCAGGGTTGTGGTGGTCTATTGGAAACAGGCAAATAACGCAATAGATGATTACGAGGAGGGAAGAATGAAATGATGTCGATATTTTGTTAACTCCTTTTCATAAAAACAACGACCAAAGTAGTTATTAATACTGGTAGTTGGTGGAAAAGGCGAGGAACGAGAAAAATTTAAAGGTTAGGAATTATTATACTGTAAGTGATGCTTCGGTAGAATTAGAACCTGTTATTGATGAAGAGCTGAATAAATTTGTTCAACATTGTGAATGATAAGTGATCAGAATAAAAAAAGTAAGGAAAAGACTTTTTAAGCAAAATGAGGACGAAGAAACTGCAACATAGAGGATATTCTAACATGTAAGAAGAAGAAATGTTCGTGGGCAGGACTTATAATGAGAATGGCAGATAGTAGATGGGCGTTAAGAATAATAGAATGGGTTCCTAGAGATTTCAAAAGAAACAGGGGAAGGAAGAGAAGACGATGAATTGATGAACTAAGAAAATTTGCGGGTATAACCTGTCATAGAAAGGCAATAAACAGACTTGAGTAGAAGGATATGTCTGAGGCCTTTGTTCCTTTGTTATGTCGTGGACTGGTAATGCCTTATGTGTATATATATATTTATATATATATATATATATATATATATATGTGTGTGTGTGTGTGTGTGGGTATATATATATATATATATATATATATATATATATATATATATATATATATATATATATATATATATATATATATAAAACATGGTAAATGTTATAATATTTTGTTATGAGATGTATGGTTTGAATAAGTCTTCTTCTCATTATATTAAGACATAAAACTCTTAGCAAAATACTGCTTCATTGAATTGAGAGAGGGCATCCTAGAAAGTATTTATGTATATGTTTAAGGCGAATAGTCTAATCAAGGTACCAGTCGCTCGTTGAGGTACCATCACTTGAGATTTACAGGATCTTTTGAAGACTAGCCGTACAATTTGGTTATGGATCCATCTTTAGGTACGGCTCTTTTCTTTCCCTAAACATACAGCTGATACCCTGTCATATTCCTTACACATTTTCGTCCTTCTTTCAGTACCTGACAACACTAAGCATACTACACCTTACATCCACTTCAGAGGGTAGCTACTAAAGCTACTGGGTTTGGGGTAGAAGACACTTTAGCTATGTAACCACCAATGTTCATTAATGACTTTCCGCCATCTTGGGTTAAAGTTTTATTGCTTGTGGTCCACTCAGTAACTTTCCCCTGTCTTGGGTTAAAGTTTTCTTGCTTGTGGTCCATTCAGTAACTTTCCTCTGTCTTGGGTTAAAGTTTTCTTGCTTGTGGTCCACTCAGTGACTTTCCTCTGTCTTGGGTTAAAGTTTTCTTGCTTGTGGGTCAACTCAATGACTTTCCGCTGTCTTGGGTTAAAGTTTTCTTGTTTGTGAGTACACTCAAGCAGACTTTTGTGGCAATTTTCTCTTCCACTTGTTTTATTTTCAGTGGTGTCCTGGACAGGAATAAAGAAAGGACTCAAGATGCCTGTTGGTTTATATAGGGGCTGCTTTTTTCCTTATCTTTTCTTTAATCTTCATCTTTGATTTTCCTTTTCCAACATAATTACTTCTGTCCCTTTCTCTCTATCAAGCAGTGTTCTTATTGTTATTTTAGCATTTCTCTTTTATAGATAATTCTTTGCTTCTCTTTATTTTTATGTATTCGACTCTCCTTTCTTTCCACACACACACACACACATATATATGTATATATATGTGTGTATATATATGGAGAGAGAGAGAGAGAGAGAGAGAGAGAGAGAGAGAGAGAGAGAGAGAGAGAGAGAGAGAGAGAGAGAGAGAGAGAGAGATAGAGAGAGAGAGAGAGAGAGAGAGCGAGAGAGAGTTAGTGTTCTCGCGTAGGTTACTTACGTCACAAAAAGGGTAACAACATGTTAAAAAAGTACTGACTTTAGTCATTATCACTGGCTCAGTTAAGATATCGTATTTTTCTCTCAATGGCGGAAGAATAATAAAGACCGATTTTACTTTAGTACGGTAATATACTGCAAGAAATATATTTTTTCTTTTTAGTTAGTTCGATGACCTTGGTTTTAATGCTAAAGCAACTGATGATGAACTTGCTTTTTAATATGTTTTTTATGGATAAGTTATATATTATATATCTATTGTAATGTTGTTAATGTTCAAAAAGTTCTTAAAATATTTTATTTTGATTTTTATTGTTTCTCTTGCAGTTTATTTCCTTATTTCCTTTTCTCATTGGGTATTTTTCCCTGTTGGAGCCCTTGGGCTTATAGCTTCATGCTTTTCCAACTACGGTTATATCGTAGCTAATAATAATAATAATAATAATAATAATAATAATAATAATAATAATAATAAGGCATTAGTTTTACAGCTAATGTATTTAGCTTGGATTTCACCGCGAGTATATATTACCATTTATGTTTTTTCGATCATCTTTATTAGTTAAAATTTGTTATGTTGTTTTATATAGCTTGTTTAGGTTTATAGGGTCGATGTTTTAACAAAAATTATTTTATTAGAATGATGTTGTAATAAGTATATTGCTCAGTCAGGAAAGTAACAAACATATAAACAAACAAAGCGACTCACTCACTCACTCACTCATACACACACACACACAAAAGCCTCTCTCAGCTAATTTGAATGTATATGGTCAATGTTTAAGCAAAGAAATTGTTTTAAAAGAATGAAATTTTCATGAATATATAGCTCAGTCAGGAAAGTAACAAATAAATAAACACACACACACACACTCACGCACACACAAAAGCCTCTCTCAGCTAATTTAAGTTTATATGGTCGACATTTTAGCAAAGAAATTATTTTATAAGAATGAAGTTTTAAGAAGTATATTGCACAGTCCGGAAAGTAACAAATAAATAAACATACACACACACTCACGCACACACACACAAAAGCCTCTCTTAGCTAATTTAAGTTTATATGGTCGATATTCTAGCAAAGAAATTATCATATAAGAATGAAGTTTTATTAATAAGTATATCGTTCACAGTCCGTAAAGTAACAAACTAACAAAAGCCTCTCTCTATCTTTATCTTAGAATAGAAAGACTTTCTTCTCCTCCTCCTCCTCCTCCTCGTCCTCCTCCTCCTCCTCCTCCTCTGTCTCTCTTGTGTGTCTCTTCTGTCCCTTTGACCTCTCCTTCCCTTCTACTCTGGCCAGAATCTTTATCCTGGAGCAATGGAAAGTGAAGCCTTTTGTCGCATCACATAATCAATGGGCTGTTTACAAGTCATAAGTCCCGAAGAGTATTTCTTTGGCCGCGCTCGAGTTTCTAATCAAAATGTCTCATCAGATTCCTCCTGGTCCTTCTGATGATAATCTCTCTCTCTCTCTCTCTCTCTCTCTCTCTCTCTCTCTCTCTCTCTCTCTCTCTCAGATACATTTATAATTACGCACACACACACACACACACGTATATATATATATGTATATATATATTTATATATATATCTATATATGTATATATATAAATATATATATATATATATATATATATATATATATATATATCTATATATATATATATGTATATATATTGATCCCTCTCTCTTGTTACGGCTCATTTTTCCTTTTCCTATGCATACACCTAATATTCTGCCCTATTTTTCCACATTCTCCTCAGTCCTCATACACCTGACAACACATATATTACCAAACGATTCTTCTTTCCTCAAGGGGTTAACTACTGCACTGTAATGGTTCATTGGCTACTCTCCTATTGGTAAGGGTACAAGAGACTCTTTAGCTATGGTAAGCAGGGCTTTTAGGAGAGGACTCCAAATTTAAACCATTGTTATCTCCGCCAACGAAGTTAGCAGGTTATGTTTTTGCCGCTGTTTGTCTGTTTTTTTGTTTGTGAATAACTTTCTGGCAACAATTTTACTCATAGAGTAGTGAAACTTTCAGGGATTAATTGTTATGTTGAGGCGTGGAAGTGATTCAAATTTTAAAGTCCTAGATCAAAGGTCAAGGTTGAGCATAAGGAAGAAAAATAAGCTACCGTGGCGGAGATCTGCAATCTCGGAGTACTTTTGTAGTTCTCTATTATTATTATTGTTATTACTATTATTATTATCATTATTATTATTATTATTATTATGATTATCATTATTATTATTATTATTAGTTAAGCTACAACCATAGCTGGAAAAGCAGGATGGTATGAGCCCAAGGGTTACAACAGGGAAAAATAGCCCAGTGAGTTAAAGAAACAAGGAAATGAATAAACTACAACAGAAGTAATGAACGATTAAAATAAAATATTTTAGTAGCAGTAACAACATTAAAATGATCTTTCAAAGATAACTATCATCATCATCATCATCATCTCTTCCTACGCCTATAGACGCAAAGGGCCTCAGAGGATTCACTGGCTAAATTCATCAAAGAATAACCTGTTCCTTGTGAGGCGCAGTGCCTAATAATAATAATGATATTGCATTTGTTGATACATTGACCTAACTTCCTGTTCTGAAAGTCGTATTCATTCTAAATGAGAACAGTAGATGAATGCTTCAGCACTCTTCTCACATTTGCGAGGTCCGTGAATCATTCTCGTCCCACTTTAGTGTGAAAACTGCTTTACCAATATTGCATACGAATATAGGATACTGAATATTTACATCTATAATAACAAATATTTCTAATTTGAATGACTGATTTAAAATTTCTTTCACCCTTCCATTGTTGATCTTTTCTGTGTCTTAACCCTTTCACTGCCATAGGTGACTTAATAAGAATTTTTAAAAGGAAACTATCATTTGAAATCACCCAAATCATATAAAGTTGATATTCAATGGAAAGATCTTAATGAGAGCTTTATAATAAATAGGCACAAGGTAGGGCTTGTGTGGTTTTGAGAGTATTAACTGCATCAAAAGTTTTGCTGAAGTCACAACTATTATTATTATTATTATTATTATTATTATTATTATTATTATTATTATTATTATTTGCTAAGCTACAATCCTAGTTGGAAAAGCCGGATGCTATAAGTCCAGTGGCTTCGATAGGGAAAATAGCCCAGTGAGTAATAGAAACAAGGAAAAATCAAATATTTCAAGTACAGTAACAACATTAAAATATAGATATAAACTATAAAAACTTTAACAAAATAAGAGGAAGAGAAATAAGATAGAATAGTGTGCTCGAGTATACCCCCAAGCAAGAGAACTCTAACAGTGAAAGGGTTAAAACATGATAATAATAATTTTGCTTTTAGTGTAGGCCTACCATTTCATATACCATCTTCCCTCTGTCGCTTACATTTCCCCTCCAGGCCAATATTTTCCCCTACATAAAAAAATTTTCCGCATCATATGCATGGCACAAACCATACATGAACCCCCGTCGCCCCCCATACATAACTCCATCAATTCCGGATCGTTTATTCCTATCAGTTTGCGTTTCTTGAATTTTTTTATATTTCGTCATTTTTCAATGGAAATATAACAACTTCTTTGTCTGCATCTTTTCTCACTTCTATGTGGAGTTGATGTTTCTGGCCAGCTTTCTCCATCTAGCATTAATTTTATTCTGATAATATTCGCTGTCCATATTCGTTTTGACAAATTTTTCATGGCCGGATGCCTCTCCTGCCGCCAACCCTCCCCATTTACCCGGGCTTGGGACCGGCACCAACTTGAGGCTGGCTTCCCCCTACCCCCCCCCCCCCCTCTGTGGCTGGGAATATAACAACATTACATCTTTTTTTCATCGTCGGATGTGACATTAAGTTATATTGCGCTTTTTTGTAGTCTTTACAAAGGTCAAATACAAATACTTCTGCAATCGATTTTGGATGTTATTCTTATTCAAAGGTGACAGCAGGGTATTAAGGATGATAAAGAACTTGCGATACCAGTGACATCTTGCAGAAAAATACTATATCTTCTGTGAGGAGAGAGAGAGAGAGAGAGAGAGAGAGAGAGAGAGAGAGGAGAGAGAGAGAGAGAGAGAGAGAGAGAGAGAGAGAGAGAGAGAGAGAGAGAGAGAGAGAGAGAGAGAGAGAGAATCATAAATGACTTACGGAAGTATTAGGGTGGTCTATCTAAATTTTTAAGGACTAAGTGTACAACGAATCTTGATTATCAGAACTCGATTAGTATATTCTTGTTATGAACTAATATTTAGTGATTATCCTTTTATGGTGGCCGATGATTCAGTGTTGATATTTGGTCCTTGTAGATCTCTAAGCAAGACTTAAGTGTTGTGAAGGATATTTTTTATTTGCTTTCTTTGAGAATATTGGTTTTTTATATTAGTGGAGTTAGGATAAGCATAGAGTAAACTATTACAATAACCAATGTTTTTCACTTTTACCAAGATTAGTTCGAATTTTTTTCTTCCAAAAATTCCTTTGAGATAAGCGCAATCTTTGGTGAATAAGATTAAATTTTTCTTTTTCAGTTTTCTATATCATTAACATATTGTAATATCATGGAAGCTTAATATATTTCTCCTTTCTAAAGTAATGAAAATATTCACTTCGATATGTCAAAGCAAGGAAACAATATTCCGTCTTTGTGATGCTGGTAGGACGAAGGGAGGAAATAAGAGCTAGACCATCATCGTAAATATGTAAACATTAAATGAATAAACATTCTAAAATCTATTTGTTTTGGAACATATTGCTGATGTTACTCAGAAAGTAAGTTAGCCTTATGCCAGCACAGGTTCCTGCTCCTTCGGACATCCCATGACAATTGCCTCGCGTTAAAGCACCTGATAACAGTTTTTATCTATGATGATTCAGAGTTCGATATCTGACTTTTGCTTATCTTAACTCGAAATATCTATTTATATTTAAATTTGATCCCTTCAATTTGTTTACTTATTTCGACCTTCTTCTTCTTCTTCTTCTTCTTCTTCTTCTTCTTCTTCTTTTTCTTTTTATTTTTTATTTTTTTTGCTATGATCGGCAAAGCTGTACTAGTCAGGACCATCTATACTAGGTTAGTTTGCTGTAAGCGATCAGACTAAAATCTCCCACAATCACCAATCTACACTAGCCAAGGTGGTGATGAAAACTGGCCAAACCCGAGACATGAATTGACAAGCCTGAGGCATTTGTCCTTCAGTAAGGTAGAAACAGCTGCATTTATTGTTGTTGTTATAGTTGTTTTTTCTTATACATTCATGGTGTTCTTAAATTATGGGTAATCACTAATGGAAATCTGTCTCCGTCACTTCAGATGTGTGACCAATACTTGTATTATTATTATTATTATTATTATTATTATTATTATTATTATTATTATTATTATTATTATTATTATTACTACTACTACAGACCTCGTGAGTCTGGTGGGAGAGTGGGGAGGGTGTTTACAATAAAGCCAGAAAAACTGAGAGAGAGAGAGAGAGAGAGAGAGAGAGAGAGAGAGAGAGAGAGAGAGAGAGAGAGAGAGAGAGAGAGAATGATAATAATTCCTTTATTCCACAATACAATGGGTATTCTGTTACACAGAAAATGAATTTGCATTAAAAGGTCTTATTTAGTAATTACATTTAAAATACATCTAGGATGGCATTGCGCTACGATCTAAAATCCATAAATTATATAATATTACGTCAATAAACCTATTTAAAATTCTACTTTAAAGAGAGAGAGAGAGAGAGAGAGAGAGAGAGAGAGAGAGAGAGAGAGAGAGAGAGAGAGAGAGCGTAATTCACTCAACTGCATATGTCCAACACGTCATCAAGGTCAGCATGATTGATTATGCCATGCAATCATAGCCTCGTCAGCTGTGAGAAATATGCGGGGATTGAATAGTCTAAATATAAGTTTATTATCTGTGCCCTTTTTTTTCTAGTTTTTTTGAAGGTCGCTCATGAATGGCAGAGGCAAGGGACAGTGACATTGCCCTAGCAATCAGGACAATGCCCTAGAGACTGACCATATATTATATGATCAGTGCCCAAGCCTCCTCTCCACCCAAGCTAGGACCAGGGAGGGCCAGACAGTGGCTACTGATGACTCAACAGGTAGACCTATAGGCTCCCATAAACCCCCCAACCTTAGCTCACAAGGATGGTAAGGTTGCAAACACCAATGGCACTAACGAGTTTGAGCGGGACTCGAACCCCCGACTGACAAACACCAGGCAGAGACGTTACCAATCAGGCCACAGGTTATCTACAGAAAATGGCATTTTTGGTTAAGATAGTCGGTAAAGAATAGAAATGAGGCTTTTCTATTCTTTACCGACTTTATTAACCAAGAATGTAATTTTCAATAAATAGCGGGAATAAAGAAGGAATGATAAAAATATTAATGCTGCTAAAAGTAGGAGTTTCAGTTATGGAAGTGATTATTACGCGAAAAACAATGAAAGCGCGCGCACACACACACACACACACACACACACATATATATATATATATATATATATTTATATATATATATATATATATATATATATATATATATATATATATATATATACATATATATATATATATATACATATATATATATATGTGTATATATATATATATATATATATATGAGAAATATGCAGAGATTTAATAGAGTCCAAATATAAGTTTATTATCTGTGCAAAAAAAAAATTCTAGTTCGTAGGTTATCTGTTGAAAATTGGGGTTTTTTCTTTTTTTGTTAAAAGATTTGGTAAAGAATAGAAATGAGGCTTTTCTATTCTTTACTGACTTTATTAACTAAGAATTAATATTCTATAGATAGCGGGAATAAAGAAAGAGAGATAAAAATATTGTGAATTATGCTTAGAAATATTAGTTTTATTGATATTGGCCTTTTTTTCCTCCTTGCTACAAAACTTAAGGATTCTCTTCTTGCTTTTGTTTTCTCTAACTCATACTCTTCCCTCTGTTAAGAGTCAGGACTAGAAAGAGGCACGTTTACTGCTTTCCTCTTATAAAGATCAGGCGTACAATAAAATTCTATAGTCTGTCGACATCTCGTGCGTTGGATAATCCTATATACTGTACAATCTACCTATTGAAATTGATGGTCAATTGATTGTCAGTTAGTGTCCGTAGATCACTGAATTTGAATATACATATCGCTTACATTGTAATTTTTCTAATGTATGTATTTCTATCAAACGATGTATTTTTAATGAGTTGTTGTTTAACCTCATTACGTGAAATAAAGTAAATTCACATAGACACATTTGCTTCTTATCTCAAATCAATGTGTCATTTTTAAGCGGGGAAGTTTTTTATGGGTGGTTATTTTATCTCATTGCGTGAAATAATGTAATAAGAAAGTAAATTCTCATAAATGCATTTACTTCAAACACTTATTTGAAAGTAATGTGCAGCTTTTAAGCGGGTATTTTTTATGGGTGATTATTTTATCTCATTATGTGAAATAATGTAATAAAAAAGTAAATTCTCATAAATGCATTTACTTCAAACACTTATTTGAAATTAATGTGCCGCCTTCACTCACCGTCACCGCAGTTACCCTTTATTGGTGGCCGATGTGGTAACGTACCTGCCTAGTGATCGCCAAAACCGGGGTTCAAGTCCCGCTCAAACTCTTCAGTTCCTTTAGTCGCTGTAACCTTACCATCCTTGTGAGCTAAGGATGGGGGGTTTGGAGAAGCCTATAGGTCTATCTGTTGAGTCATCAGCTGCCATTGCCTGGCCCTGCTTGGTCCTAGCTTGGGTGGAGAGGGGGCTTGGGCGCTAATCATATGTATATATGGTCAGTCTGTAAGGCATTGTCCTGCTTGATAGGGCAATGTCAGTGTCCCTTTCCTCTGCCATTCATGAGCAATCTTTAAACTTTTAATTAGGAATCTTATTGGAAAGTATGAGAATGGATATACAGATTAAATCAAAAGAACGATGAGAAAAGAAATTTACGGAGAAACTGAAAATGAAGTAAAGCCAAAAAGATGGAGAAAGTAAAGTGAAAAGAATACAGGAATAAAAAGAATCCTGGATGAAGCTAGCACGAGAGAACCAAGGGAGTCTTAAGTTAAATGAAAGTAAAGAAAGATGGAAAAGAATGCCATTCACGAGTGACCTTTAAACCAAAGCTTTTTGCATCTAATTCCACGGAAGGCAGGGCAAAATCAATGCTTATTTAGATTGTAACTCTTTGAATTGACGCGTTGTACGCACTCTGGCATTTCAAGTGGCACTCATTTTACGTCAGGTTTGATGAAAATGACATGGAACACATGTAGTGTCTTCCATAGATTTCACACTGGGTGATTTATAGCCTCTTTGCAATTTTTGTTAAGCCTCGTTTGCTCTCTTCTTAGTTTTTTTTTTTATTATTTAGGTATCTTGATTTTCATTTATGTATGTAAGTATGTGTATATATATACATATATATATATATATATATATATATATATATATATATATATATATATTTACATATGTGAGTTATATATATATATATATATGTATATATATATATATATATATATATATATATATATAACTCACATATGTAAATATATATATATATATATATATAACTCACATATGTAAATATATATATATATATATATATATATATATATATATATATATAAAATCATCTACATCTATTGACGCAAAGAGCCTCGGTTAGATTTCACCAGTCGACTCTGTTTTGAGCTTTTAATTGAATACTTCTCCATTCATCATCTCCTACTTCGCCCTTCATAGTCCTCAGCCATGAAGGCCAGGGTCTTCCAACTCTTCTAGAGCCTTGTGGAGCCCAGCTGAACGTTTAGTGAACTAATCTCTCTTGGGGTGTGCGAAGAGCAAGCTTTCATCCGTATTTAATATACTACTATTCAAATAACAAAGCTGGTGACACTATTCAGAAGTAATACATGTGAAATGACTTCCCATATCTGAACTGGCAATCTTAGTGAAACTTTAATGACATCGAATCCAAAGTTCATGCCATTTACAGACCTGCAACAAGTATTGAATGTCTATACGATAATCTTAAGGACTTACTTGCCTCTCTTTGAAAGTTTCTGCCGATGGCCATTTTAAGGCGCAATCACTGTTAAGGAGGGCAGTAATGCTTGAGGGAAATACCTTCAAAAAAAAAAAAAAAAAAAAAAGGAGGCCAGGTAGCTTTTTTGAGACTGGAAACTGTTTAGATAATTTCCTTGTTTTCAATCCTCTAATTTCGGCAAGCAAGATAAAATTTGTAATATAACTAAAAAGTTACAGTCGCAACGTCAATATCCTTATGAAATCTCCCCTATATAATAAAGAGAAAGTGTTTGGTATATATATATATATATATATATATATATATATATATATATATACACACATACATATACATATACTATCTATCTATCTATCTATTTATCTATATATATGTATATATATACATATATATATATTATACATATATATGTATATATATATATATGAATATATATACATAAATACAAATATATATATATTTATACATACATACATATATATATATATATATATATATATATATAAATATATATATATATATATACATACATATATATGTATATATATATGTGTATATATATATATATATATATATATATATATATATATATATATATATATTACTGTATATATCTTTCCGGTCACGACCAATGGCATTGCCAGGGTATAACTCCCCTTCCCTCTGTTGGAGAGAGCGGGTGAGAAGAGTTCAATTTGTGTGTGCTTGTATATGCATATCTATCTAAATATTTAGCCGTCAATTTTGTGACGGGTCGCGTATACTATCATACTAAACATTCGTTCAGCGTGGGTTTTTCCCCATCCATAGATTTCAACCGTTCCTTTCACTGTGTATTAACGCTGTTGTTGCATAGCGTTACATTCCACCTTTGGTGTTTATCTCCTTGTGATTATATTCAAAGCTCTTCACTTCCCCTAAGGCAATACACATTACCGCCATTTTCATCAGTGGTTTACAGCACCAGGCTTTAGAATTGACTCTGCCAACTGGCTATCTTTTCTGGACTCCGGTCCCTCGTAATAATAAGTCGGATAGTATGGGTCATCGTATTGAGAGAGAGAGAGAGAGAGAGAGAGAGAGAGAGAGAGAGAGAGAGAGAGAGAGGGTTTTTTAATTGAGGTCAGTGACGGCTGAGTAATCCTGTATTCTTTCTGTCTCTCGTTTTCGTTAATTAACTTTATTCTGTCATGGGCTATTCTATTAAGCTCTACGTTCTTCTACCTTTTGATAATTGCAAGTTACATTTTTCCTTTTGGTAGATATAGATTTCCGCAGATTAACCTATTATTTTTTTAATGAAAGAATGATGGGAATTAATTTGAATTTAATCAAAATTCAGTACATATTAATACTGGGAACTTGTAGGTGCACAATATTAACTATACAGTTTTATATTCATCTGAGCATACATGGCAAAGCGTATTTGACTTGACATTTTCTGCTGGAATTTTACAAAAATTCAATTGGAATTTTACAAAAATTCAATTGGAATTTTACAAAAATTCAATTGGAATTTTACAAAAAATCAATTGGAATTTTAAGAATTTTTGACTAATGTTTTAAAATAATATTGATTGCTTTGTTTATTTGTTGAGTTTTTATTATTGATTTTTATTATTCATAGACAGATATATACCCATCACTGTTGACACTTTTTACAGCAGCAAAAAGTTCCCGGAATTTCATAGGAATTTTGTTTCAGTTTTTGTTTCCAGAAAAGTTATATTCAGAAGTTTTACATTGACGTATTGCCCCCATAAAACTCCACGGGAATACAACGCATAATATCGTAAATTCATACATTTTCTTCTTGCATAACTTTCTTTGTCCAAAGAGAAGTTTGTGTTAGTAAATATCAAGCATTTGTGATTTCTATATTATTTTAATCTTGAACATCGTCACTTTTGATATCATTAAAATTATGTCATGAAATATACCGGAGATGTTCGCACTGGATATCTTTAGGATTATTCTCAGGATAGTTTATTATTATTATTATTATTATTATTATTATTATTATTATTATTATTAAATGCTAAGCTAAAACCTTAGTTGGAAAAGGAGGATGCTATAAGCCCAAGGGCCCCAACAGGGAAAATAGCCCAGTGAGGAAAGGAAATATGGAAAAATAGGATATTTCAAGAATAGTAACAACATTAGAATAAATATTTCCTATATAAACTAAAAAATTTTACAAAGCAAGAAGAGAAACTAGATAGAACAGTGTGCCCGAGTGTACCCTCAAGCAAGAGAACTCTAACCTAAGACAGTGGAAGACCATGGTACAGAGGCTATGGCACTACCCAAGACTAGAGAACAAAGGTTTGATTTTGGAGTGTCCTCCTCCTAGAAGAGCTGCTTACCATAGCTGAAGAGTCTCTTCTACCCTTACCAAGAGAAAAGTAGTCACTGAACAGAGTGCAGTAGTTAACCTCTTGGGTGAAGAAGAATTGTTTAATCATAGCATTATTAATTGCCATAATTGTCTACCATAATGATGAAAATCACCAACCATGTGCTGTACTATGCTAGTTATGTTTTTATATTTATTTCAGAAGCCGATCTTCTATAAGCTATTCAACTTTAAACATGGATATCTTTGCTTTTATGCTTTTTGATTAAATTTCCTTTAATTCCTTATTTAAAGGTTTAAAAGTCGCTCATGAATGGCAGAGGCAAGAGACAGTGACATTGCCCTAGCAATCAGGACAATGCCCTAGAGACTGATCATATATTATATGATCAGCGCTCAAGCCTCCTCTCCACCCAAGCTAGGACCAGGGAGAGACAGGCAGTGGCTGCTGATAACTCAGCAGATAGACCTATAGGCTCCCCCAAACCCCCCAACCTTAGCTCACAAGGATGGTAAGGTTGCAGAT
>NC_090752.1:12472272-12474772 GCF_036898095.1 Palaemon carinicauda
TTTCATAGAAATATTTTTGGAACTCTTAATAATGTAGCATTAGGGTTTTAAACCTAATTCGCTTCATTCTTTTTCCGTCATTAATTATTCGAGAATGAAATCGACAGAAGAAAATTCATTCTTTTTATGAATAAGTATAATTGCTCATGGCCGCGATTAAAGACATCAGAAGTCTTTTGTGCTTATTTACTTTGTTTGTGATCAAATACACGTGAGGTATTATTTTAATTCTTCGTTAATGAGTTTTATTGTGTTGTTCGTCGAGACTATTCTTGGACATTTCATACTAAAGGAAAAAATGAAGATGGAAGAAAATTTTAATTATTTGTAATGTAAAAATCTATTGCGTATTTTTCAAGAATTCCATGACTGCGATACTCACACGAACACACATACACATACTCGGGCACACACACTCACACTCACACACACACACACACACACACACACACACAGAACTGGAGTGAATGATCATGAAAAATTTCAACTGATTAAGAAGTATTAACGCATTACAAAAAATATTTAACCATTTTTTCTAAAATGTCATTCCAGAATTTTGTCAGAAAAATTCAAAGGAACTTATGTTTAATAAAACCCATATAAACACTATATAAAAAAAGAAACAATGCATTTAATAAAAAATATCCAACCAAAAAAACATGTAAGCGCCGAGTCAAAACGAAAATTCATTAAAGCACTAATGGCATACAAGAAAAACCGTAAATTAGTACCAATCATCTGTTAAATATTGTTTTTAAGAACTTGAATAAGTTTAGATAATTAGAACTTTTTGTCGAGTGTAAAAATATAAAATTACACACACACGCACACACAAAACTGGATTGAATGATCATGAATAATTTCAACTGATTAAGAGGTATTTACGCATTAAAAAATATTTAACCATTAATTCTCAAGTCATTCCAGAATTTTGTCACAAAAATTCAAAGGAACTTATGTTTAATAAAACGCATATGAATATTATATAAAAAAAAGAAACAATGCATTTAAAAAAAAAAATCCAATCAAAAAACATGTAAGCGCTGATTCAAAACGAAAATTCATTAGAGCACTAATGGCATACAAGAAAAACAATAAATTATTACAAATCATCTGTTAAATATTGTTTTTAAGAACTTAATTAAGTTAAGATCATTAGAACTTTTTGTCGAGTGTAAAAATATAAAATTACACACACACACGCACATTCAAAACTAGATTAAATGATCATGAAAAATTTCAACTGATTAGGAAGTATTACCGCATTACAAAAAAATATTTAACCATTTTTTCTAAAAGGTCATTCCAGAATTTTGTCACAAAAATTCAGAGGAACTTATGTTTAAAAAAACGCATATAAACATTATATATAACAAAAAGAAACAATATATGCAAAAAAAAAAAAAAAAAAAAAAAAAAAAAAAAAAAAAAAAAAAAAACTACCAACCGAAACACATGTAAGCGCTGAGTCAAAACGAAAATTCATTAGATTACTAAATACAAATAGCATACAAGCAGTAAGTTAGCAATAATCAGCAGTTAAACATCGCTTTTAAGAAATCGAATAAGTGTACATAATTAGAACTTTTTGTCGAGTGTAAAAATATAAAAGTGAAAATTATGTGCGGCCTAAGCACATATGCATAATTTTTCATCGTAAATATACATAAACATTAATACGGTGTGAAATTTCATAAGCTGTTGTTTATACAGTATGGAAATGACAAACAAGGCTAATAGAGCTTTAATGATTTATAATCCGGGAGTTTTTACTCTATATATTTCTGTACTGTATTCATATCGTTAGCGCTGTATTCGACATAAATGATAAATAATGATAATGGTAGTAATAGAAGTAGTCATATCTATTATCACTAGAATACGCGATCCGTCAAAAATGACGGTTAGATATTTAGGTAGATATGCGCACGCAGATTCCCCCTTTCCTAACTACAACACGGCAGTTTTTTTCCCCAGTGTATCTTTCTGGATACCCTCTCTCACCAGAGTAGGACTACTCCCTCTCTCTCTATCTGAGGGACAGGTAGAGACCGAGTAGTCATACGTATGACTACCGCTTAGCCTGTCCGGAATGATTTTATATATATATATATATATATATATATATATATATATATATATATATATATAGTCAGACACCTGTTCTTTATCTTAAAGGTTGCATTTGAACTTTCTTTTGTTTTTGCCATAAGACTGAAAGAAAAATAGTACATTTTTTATAGGTTACATTTTATGTGCCCTGACTAAGAACACAGTTTTTACGGTTATACCAGATATTTTATTTGTTTCTGCTGGTTTTAAAAGTTCATAGATCCACACTGTACAAGGCCTATTATTCCCTAACTTTACTACACTTTTGGCAAGAGTCTGTACCGTCACGAGGTATGTTTACACTAAGAAACCCAGTAAACAAATCAACATAATATCTATGATGATGAAATAAAGTTAGGATTCAACTAAAAGTAGTACACAACAGGAA
>NC_090752.1:12482272-12487272 GCF_036898095.1 Palaemon carinicauda
CAAACGCGAGAGAGAGAGAGAGAGAGAGAGAGAGAGAGAGAGAGAGAGAGAGAGAGAGAGAGAGAGAGAGTAACATATACAGTAGTATCTTTAATTATTTTTTTAATCATATACTAGTTTTATTATTTATACTAAGGTGTGGTGATCCAACGAGAGAGAGAGAGAGAGAGAGAGAGAGAGAGAGAGAGAGAGAGAGAGAGAGAGAGTAACATATACAGTAGTATCTTTAATTATTTTTTAATCATATACCAGTTTATTTTATTTATACCAAGGTGTGGTGACCGAACGAGAGAGAGAGAGAGAGAGAGAGAGAGAGAGAGAGTGAGAGAGAGAGAAAGAGAGAGAAAGAGAGAGTAACATACACAGTAGTTTCTTTAATTATTTTTTTAATCATATACCAGTTTTTTTTATTCATACTAAGGTGTGGTGACCAAACGAGAAAGAGAGAGAGAGAGAGAGAGAGAGAGAGAGAGAGAGAGAGAGAGAGAGAGAGAGAGAGAGAGAGAGAGAGAGAGTAACATATACAGTAGTATCTTTAATTATTTTTCTAATCATATACCAGTTTATTTTATTTATACCAAGGTGCGGTGACCAAACGAGAGAGAGAGAGAGAGAGAGAGAGAGAGAGAGAGAGAGAGAGAGAGAGAGAGAGAGAGAGAGAGAGAGAGAGAGAGAGAGAGAGTAACATATACAGTAGTATCTTTAATTATTTTTTTAATCATATACCAGTTTTTTTTATTTATACTAAGGTTTGGTGACCAAACGAGAGAGAGAGAGAGAGAGAGAGGAGAGAGAGAGAGAGAGAGAGAGAGAGAGGAGAGAGAGAGGAGAGAGAGAATTATCTGCTAGGTCACGGATATTCTCCACATTTGCAATGTTTGCCTATTGAAATTGCTTCCAATCTCACCAATTCAAAATATATCTTTATATACATTAAGCAGATTGTTCAGAATAGTCCAATTAGAATTTATTTTTCGCTTTTATTTGTTTACAGTAATATATCTATTAATGTATCAAACTTTTTCTTCCTTCCTCGAATGATATTTTTTATTTTTTTTAATCAATTTGAATCATCAATTTTACTTTTTAAAGTTTGACGGAAAAAGTTAGTAACCGTTTAGATGTGTTCCATAATGTAAAGTATTTCCCATTTGGATGATGATGGTAATGATAATAATAATAATAATTATAATAATGATAATAGAAATAAAAATAAAAAGAAGAACGAACAGTTATAACTTCCATACATGAGAAACTTGTGGCGTTTTTTGTATATATGGAAAATGGGGAATATATTCTTAATTATTTATCATTTTTATTGTTGACTTTATCAATTCCTAATTTTATATTATATGTATATATGTGTGTGAGTACATGTGTGTGAAGTTTTTAGTAATGATAGAATTTACTTTATGAATGAGTTATTCTAATGCTAAATAAAAATTTATACTTTAATAAAGAAATGAGTAAGTTAAGTTTTGAGATTAATAGCAATAGTTGTCAACCAAAATTTTTAATCAAGTGTATAAACTATAAAATACTATAAAGTTACTATTGGCCTTTCAAGCGTTTTTAAAATGCAAAAGTTTTTAGAAATTATTTTCTTTTTTTTATTTCGCGTGGAAATATTCTTATTAAATTACTATTGCCCCTTCAAATGTTTTTAAAAACCCGAAAAGTTTATAGAAATTATATATTTTTTTATATCAAGTGGAAATTTTCATATTAAAAAAAATAAAAACAATATTATCATAACTCAATTAAAAATAGATTAACCCATTGCCAGCATCGATTTTATGTCATTAAACTGAGAAAAGGAGTTTAATATATTGCATTCTTTCGAATTCATTCCATTAAACAGATAGTATATCGCGTCCTTGAGAATTTATAGACTTCGTAATTCATTTCAATAAACGGATAAAAAGGAAACGGTTTAATGAATTCCGCGATTGTGAATCCAGACCTCAGTGCTACAAAGGCCGACATTATTTCAATAATCTGATAAAAGAAAACTGATGAATTGTGGCAATGAAATATACATGTTTTCTTATTGGCAAGTTACGAGGCAGGAGTTCATTCAAGTTTTTTTTTTTTTTTTTAATCTACAATTTTACAAATTCATTTGTGGTTTAGGCCCCGCTCTTTTTTCGTTTCTCCTTCTATATATAAGTTTCTTTTTCTGTAAGGGACAAAGTTAGACGAAGGACTTTTGGGTTATCCATCCCATTGGCTTATTTACTGGATAAATTAATATAAATTAAGACAAAATCAAAACCCCGATGTTTATTAAAATAATGAATCATATACTTCTTGTCCCATTTAAAATTCCTCCACATCTTCCTTTATATTTATTAAGAAACATTTCACTTGATATTTTAATACAAATTAAGACAAAATCAAAATCCCGCAGTTGATTAAAATAATGAATCATATACTTTCCGTCCCATTCCAAAATTCCTCCACATCTTCCTCTACATTTATTAAGAAACATTTCACTTGATATATTAATACAAATTAAGACAAAATCAAAATCCCGATGATGATTAAAATAATGAATCATATACCTCTTGTCCCATTTAAAATTTCCTTCCCTTCTTCCTTTACATTTATTAAGAAACATTTCACTTGATATATTAATATAAATTAAGACAAAATCAAAATCCCGATGATGATTAAAATAATGAATCATATACTTCCTGTCCCATTTCAAATTTCCTCCCACATCTTCCTTTACATTATTAAGAAACATTTCACTTGATATATTAATACAAATTAAGATAAAAATCAAAATTCCGCAGTTAATTAAATGAATCATGTGCCTACTGTCCCATTTCAAATTTCCTCCCCATCTTCCTTTACATTTATTAAGAAACATTAATGGAAACAAGAAAATCTTCCGTCAAAACGTCGGCTCCTCTTTCGCCTTACCTTTCGAAGCGGTGACAAGGTGGAGGAGAGTTGAGCTCACTAAGGTGGCCAGGAACACGATGCTGGTGGTGGGACTACGGCCTCCTGCCTCGCTCTTGGGCCTGGCAGTAAGGGGCAGTGCCACTGGAAACGAGATTAACTCCGTTCCGAACATCTCAATTTCTCCTCTTTATTATCCGTCGTTTCTACTCACACTTTCAAGTGTTTGTTATTTTGCCCCTCCCCCTTTTTTTCCTCTCTCTCGAAGTCTTATTGCGATGTTTTTATTTCCTTTTCCTCGTTTGGAATAAATTCATTCGTGGTCATTCGAAAATAGTTTTCTTTGGCTTTTGTTTCTCATGGAAGGCTATTTTCAATATTTTCCTCTACTATACAAACCTTGTCGGTATTTAATTTCGTTATCACTTGATGAAGCCTATCATTTTGGCACGATTTCTAAGAGATTATTTTAATTCTTATATTATT
This sequence comes from Palaemon carinicauda, assembly GCF_036898095.1. NCBI lineage: Eukaryota > Metazoa > Arthropoda > Malacostraca > Decapoda > Palaemonidae > Palaemon > Palaemon carinicauda. Next base: position 12,485,666 of record NC_090752.1, read on the forward strand.
ATTTATTTTGTAACCCTTTTCTGACTAAGATCTACAATTACTTTGTCTAGAATCATCTCAAATATCTAGAACTATGATAAATCACCTTATTTTAATAAACCCCAAATTCTTTAATATTTTAAAAAGAAATAAAGCTTAATTTTCGAAAGGAATGCTTTTAAGGACGTGATATTGTTTAAGAATCAGCTGTACTTTGAAAAAAGAACTTAATCTACTAGCTCTGATCGCGACTTAAGTACCGAGGGCAAACGCGGCTTCCCAGAGGCGGATCCGAGACATGCGTGCACTCTACTCGACGAGGTGACGACGACTGAGCGCGGCCGTGTGCTAAAGCCTCCTTGGCTACTGGGGGATAGTTGGCTACACGTAACAACCCAACACCAGCCCGTGACAACTCTTAAACTCATCCCTTTTCACGCAGGAAATAACCCCCCCACCGCTTTTGCAAATAGCCGCCCACAACTTGTCCGAAAAGGGGAAGATATAAACGATTTAGACATCACAGAACCTGATATGACGTTTAAGGCGACGTTATTACGGTATTAAAGGTCCAGATTTATAACTCTCTCTCTCTCTCTCTCTCTCTCTCTCTCTCTCTCTCTCTCTCTCTCTCTCTCTCTCTGCTCGAAGGGCACAAACCGTCTTTTCATCACCGCGAACTATGATATCTTATTATTCAATTTTCGTTCTTTACATTTCCAAAATATCTGGGAAGAGAAGAGTTCCAGTCTTCCAGTTATGAGGATATTTGGATAATTACATACAATCCCGAATTGTGTTTGTTCGGAACATCAAATTAGGAGTGACATGGGTCCAGATGCTGATTTGGAGATGAAATTGTGATATATAATTGTCAATAAAATTTACTATACTCAATTTTTTTAATGAGGCGCATTTGCACCGACTCGCAGCGGTGCCCTTTTAGCTCGGAAAAAATTTCCTGCTATCTGATTGGTTAGAATTATCTTGTCCAACCAATCACCGAGCAGGAAACTTTTCCGAGCTGAAAGGGCACCCCTGCGAGCCGGTGCAAATCTGCCTCGCTAAAAAGAATTGACTATGGTACGTTTGATGATAGTTTTGAGGCTCATTTGTTAGTTTGTTTACAAACAGTATATTATCAACCCATTATTTCGTAAATGTTTGAGGATTAGGAAACTGTGAAGTTGGCCAAACTGTCTGTCTTTCTGTTGAAATGTTTGTTAACATCTTTGCCTGCAAAATATCAAAAGTTATAATAAAGTTTGATAAGGGTTTCGTAGCCATTCAGATACAAATTCTGGATTGTTTTAGCAAGGAAATTGCAAGACAGTTAAATTGTATGTGTATGTACCGTAGATTTTATCACCACTCTGTTAGAGTACATACTTTGAGATAAACTCTAGAAAGGTGTCTAAAGGACGTGTACAGTAGTTTTCTTTCAACTAGTTATATTTCAAGAATATATTTGCGAATGAATAAATGGATCTGTTGATAAAAATACATGCTTATAAGGTTAGTGTTTTTCTGAGTGATTTACTTTTATAAAATGAAAAATTTTAGATATCGTTCATAACGTTTACTTTGCGAGAGTTGGTCCTCTCTATTTACGTTCATGGTATTGAACT
>NC_090752.1:12492272-12494772 GCF_036898095.1 Palaemon carinicauda
ACATATATTGAGAAATCAACCCTTTCTGCTTTTGGAGAGACCACTGATAAACTATATTATAATGATTGATTGATTGTAGCCCAGCAAGTAATCAATGATAATAATAATAATAATAAAAATAATAGTGGTAATAATAATAATAATAATAATAATAATAATAATCGGTTAGAATAATAAATTAGTCGAAATATAAAAGATCTTCAATGGGTAATCAAACTAAGTGAATCTTTTCATTTATACCGCTCTTTTTTCCTATTTATTACGCTAATGTATCCTATTTTCCTCATACATTAGATTAATTTGCTACTTTTTTCATCCATGTAGATAATTCTTTTCGTAAGAATCACTTTGAAGTTTCATCAATATATTTATCAAAGCCATGGCTGTTTTTCCCCACCTAGAAGGAGAAAGTTCAAAGGTCTAGGTTTAAAGGTAACTCTTGAATGGTAGAGGCAAGGGACAGTGGCAATTTCTTAACCAGCAGGACAGGTCCCAAGAGACTGACCATATTATGATCAAGTCCCCTCTGCACATAAGCTGGGACCAGGGATGCCCAGGCAATGGCTGGTGATGGCTTAGCAGGTAGACATATAGGCTCCCCAAACTCCCCATCCTTAGCTCAGAAGAATGGTGAGGTCGCAGACACAACGAGAAATTATCGAGCTTGAGCGGGTCTCGAACCCCAGCCCGGTATATCACCAGGCAGAGACGTTTCCGATAGGTCACTGCAACCCTCTAAGTTGGTGGCTTTTGGATCTTCGATATTAAAGATAGCTTTGACTGAATAATATTTCGTTTTTTAATTTATATATATATATATATATATATATATGTATATATATACATATATATATATATATATATATATATATATATATATATATATATGTATGCATGTATGTATGAATATATATATACATATGTATATATGTATATATATACATATGTATATATGTATATATATACATATGTATATATGTATATATACATGTATATATATATGTAAATATATATGTATATATATATATATATATATATATATATATATATATAATATATATATATATATATATAGAGAGAGAGAGAGAGAGAGAGAGAGAGAGAGAGAGAGAGAGAGAGAGAGAGAGAGAGAGAGAGAGAGTGAGTAAGTGATAAATCCTTAAAATTCAGGATGTGGTCAGGGACTTGACCTCAGTCGGTTGACCTCAGTTAGATTCAGTTCCGGTTCCTTTACCTCTCAAAAAAAAAAAAAATGTTAGAATCCATTAAGTTGTGATGTGGCCTTCGCCCCGCACAGCCCGGATGGCAGTAAAAATTCACAGGTGGGCCCAGGTCAACAGGTGTGGGTTGAACAATATGACAAAAGTTTTTTTTTTTGGTTTTTTTTTTTTTTTTAAAAGGAGGGGAGAAATAAGTGTTAGGGTCATCCAGGATTTTTTCTTATAAATGATACGCAGTTTTATGTATATATCGAATTAATCTTTTTCGTTCGTCTATTTATCTCATTGGTTATGACAGAAAAGAAATATTATCATAATTATTATTATTATAATAAAAATTATTATTATTATTATTATTATTATTATTATTATTATTTTTATTTGCTAAGCTAAAACCCTAGTTGGAAAAGCAGGATGCTATAAGCCCGGTGCTCCAACAGGGAAAATAGTGCAGTGAGGAAAGGAAACAAGGGAAAATAGAAATTCCTAAATAAACTAAAAACTTCAACAAAACAGGTAAAAGAGAAATTAGATACCATAATGTGCCCGAGTGTACCCTCAAGCAAGAGAACTCTAACCCAAGACAGTGGAAGGCCATGGTACAGAGGCTATGGCACTACCCAAGACTAGAGAACAATGGTTTGATTTTCGATTGTCATTCTCCTAGAAGAGCTGGTTTTGTATCTTAAATGACTCATAGAATACAGAAGAAAGGGAATTTTTTATTCAGGAAGTGTAACTATGTTTTTAAAGAAACCCGACTTTATCTTGCATCTACAGTAAGTAACAGACAACGTAAACAGATGTAAGGAAATGTTGATATGAATTAACAAAAACTAATACTTTTTTCAAGTTGTAATTAAGAATCAGTAGTCTCAAAAGTTTCTCACTCTAATGATAAGTAAGTTTTCTGATAAATTAACAGAAACTACTGTATAACATTTTTTTTTTACATTGTAATTCAAAAGCAGTAGTTTGAATAGTAACCTGCGCTAATGATAAATAAATTTTCTGATAAATTAACAGAAACTATAAATTGTTTTTATTTTTTTTACATTGTAATTTAAAATCAGTAGTTCCAAAAGTAATCTACGATGAAATAAATAAATTCTCAAATTTATCGTTTGACATAGAAGAGAAAATATATTTTGGTTATATATTAACTAGATTTTAATCGAAATTCTTATTATTATCATTATTATTTCCTAATTTGCGTAGAGATACAGCATAAAAAGTCTCCCTTGTATTTGTGCCTTACCTAGAATTTAAAAAAAAAAAAA
>NC_090752.1:12499772-12514772 GCF_036898095.1 Palaemon carinicauda
TTGATATATGAAAGATCTATTTGAATGTTGTTACTGTTCATAAGATATTTTATTTTATTTGTTCATTACCTCTCTTGTAGTGTGTTTATTACCTTGATTCCTTTTTTTTCACTGGGCTATTTTTCCCTATTGGAGACCTTGGGCTTATAGAATCCTGTTTTTCCAACTAGAGTTGTAGCTTAGCTAATAATGATAATAATAATAATGATAATAATAATAATAATAATAATAATATGTATATACATGTGTATATATAAACATTGTATATATATGTATATATATACGTATATATATACATATATATATATATATATATATATATATATATGTATATATATATATATACTGTATATATGTATATGTAAATATTATAAATATAAACATTAGATATATACTTATATATATATATATATATATATATATATATATTTATATATATATATATATATATATATATATATATATATATATATATTAGATATATACTTATATATATATATATGTGTGTGTGTGTGTATGTATGTATATATATGTACGTTTGTTTGTTCGCGTACATATGTAAGTTCATACTCAGTACAATGCACACCCCAAAATTCCAGACACAATGAAGGTCGAACACCTAAGATGAGTGACATCTCTGACAACAAATCACAGTACTTCGTTGATACAGGACAGCAATTAAAGGAGAAGTATGACATATCTGTCAGGACAAGTCAAAGGGCGCTGGAGGTAAATCCAGGGGTCCCTGAGAAGATTTGATGTTTCGTCCTCCTTAGAATCTTTTATTAATTCATTTTACGTAAATGTAAAGTTCCTATTTACATATTTTTTTTTTGTAGGTGAAGATAAGAAGATTTTTTTTTATTTATGTCTTTCGTTGTTAATGGTTATAGATTATAGTATTTATAATTGCTGTGGCCTGATTGGTAACGTCTCTGCCTGGTGATCGCCAGTCGAGGGATCGAGTCCCGCTCAAACTCGTTAGTGCCATTAGTGTCTGCAACCTTACCATCCTTGTGAGCTAAGGTTAGGGGTTTTGGGGGAGCCTATAGGTCTATCTGGTGAGTCATCAGCAGCCACTGCCTGGCCCTCCCTGGTCCTAGCTTGGGTGGAGAGGAGGCTTAGGCGCTGATCATATAATATATGGTCAGTCTCTAGGGCATTGTCCTGCTTGCTATGGCAATGTCACTGTCCCTTGCCTCTGCCATTAATGAGCGACCTCTAAACATCTCCTGTCTTTTGGGGGATTAACTCTTTTCTTTTCGTTGGAGCCGAAATGTATGTGAATAAAATCAACCTTAATCATTTGTATAATAAGTTTATTGAAGAGATAACTAGATAAATACTTCATTTATCTAATTACTCACCAAGCTTAATTGTTCAGTTTAACTACGTGTATTTTAAGACAAATTATCTCGTTAGATTGTTATTTAAAATACTTAAGTTTCTATGTTTCGCTTCTCTCGTCTAAATTTTCAAAAAGAGCAGGGCCACTGGCAGCTCATTAAAGATGTTCCATTCTTTTAAAGGCTTAAAGGTCGCTCATGAACGGCACAGGCAAGGGACAGTGACATTGCCCTATCAAGCGGGACAATGCCCTAGAGACTGACCATATATACATATGATCAGCGCCCAAGCCGCCTCTCCACCAAAACTATGACCAACGAGGGTCAGGCAATGACTGCTGATGACTCAGCAGATAGACCTATAGGCTCCCCCAAACCCCCCATCCTTAGCTCACAAGGATGGTGAAGTGGCAGCGACCGAACGAACTAACGAGTTTGAGCGGGGCTTGAACCCCAGTCTGGCGATCACCAGTCAGGGACATTACCACTTCGGCCGCCACAACCCTAAACGTGGATTAAATAGGATTAACTAGATAATAGGGGTAAGCCAATGTAGCTCTCTTGGTATCCTCTTGATTGACTTGCCAAGACTCCTTTTTTATCGCGATTTTTTTTTTTCTGAAATGTATTCCTTGACCTTGTCATTGACTTTTATCTTTCTTCGTGGCTGAGTGGTATGGTCACTGGCATACAGGTATCCTGGACCAGGGTTCAAATCCCGGCCGGTCTGATACTATAGTCTTTGGGTGATTCCGCCTGGGGCTCTGATCCCGAGGTCGTTAAGAGAATCCAGACTTTAATGTATTGATATATATGTCTTATTTGAAATATGAAAAACACGTTTAAATGTGAGAAAATTTATCATTAATCGAATGCCAAGTCCCAAACCTACCAATTAGCTACGATGGTGAAGATGGGCTGATTTCAATTCTAAGTACAGAAAACCTGAATTTGACAGGTATATGTACAGAAGAATTGTCATTGACTTTTATCTTTCTTCGTGGATGAGTGGTATGGTCACTGGCATACAGGTATCCTGGACCAGGGTTCAAATCCCGGCCGGTCTGATACTATAGTCTTTGGGTGATTCCGCCTGGGGCTCTAATCCCGAGGTCGTTAAGAGAATCCAGACTTTAATGTATTAATATATATGGCTTATTTGAAATATGAAAAACACGATTAAATGTGCAAAAATTTATCATATATATATATATATATATATATATATATATAAACCTCCTTCCTATTTTCTTTCTTGAATCATACATATAGCCTCTTAATTTTTCTTTCCTACTGCATCTGCGGGGTTTAAACCTTCAGTACATGTGGTATTGAATGGCATTCCAGGCCCCAGGGGCCAAATTTCATATATTTAATCCATTCCTTAACCAGAAAAATACACTACATTTACCCATACGGTGCAAATAAACTTGTATTATTATTATTATTATTATTATTATTATTATTATTATTATTATTATTATTACTACTTGTCAAGCTACAACCCTAGTTAGAAAAGCAAGATGCCATAAGCCCAAGGGCTCCAACAGGGAAAAATAGCTCACTAAGGAAAGGAAATAAAGAAATAAATAAACAATGAGAAAAAATTAAAAATAAATTATTTAAAAAACAGTAACATCAAAAAAATATTCTGGGAAAAATTATATTTTCGGTGTTAAACTGAAAGGATTTTCATCCAATGCAAAATTACGAAAGGTCAAACAATTGCATCATCAAAGACACTATAACGAGATAATTAAGGGTAAAACATAATATTGCACAAACTTATATAAGAGAAGACGCCGAATTAACCCATGCAATATATTGTCGTCCTCCTTCGCTCGCCTATCTATCAAGTCTATTTATTCCTGCACTAGTTAGTTTCGACCCATTATCCTAATCACGTAAGTTGACTTTCAAGAACACAAGCTCAACTCCCCAAGACGTCAACTTGAAAGAGCAAACGCACACACACACACACACACACCAACCCCTCATCGAACATTTCCTTACTTAGCGTTGGTGGAGTGGTCGAAGGTGATTTTGGCAATACCTATTTCGGTATATTAATTTCACTGAAAGTGTTTCAAACTCGCTCATACACTGTAATGCTATTTTTATTTACTTATCTCTCGCTCTCACCAGCACTGATAACAGAAAAATCTGCACAGCCTCTGCAAGGTTTACAACGCTTCTAGAAGGCTAAAAACACAGGTTACATCACCACTTGTACTTAATGCACAGCCTCTACAACGTTTTGAACGCTTTCAGAATGAAAAAATCATTGCCAGATCATTTCTCAGACAACCACTATAATGTTTACAACGCTTCCTCTAAGATAAAATCACTGGGTAATCTTGCTACCACATTTTTCATATTGTTCGAATTTTGTGACATTGTTTCCCTCAACTGTTTGTATATAAGCTCATTTTCTGTTGAATAAACCTCACTTTCACCTCGCCACTCTTTTAGTACCTAACAGCTATGTTGTCACATAATCCCAATGTAGTTTCCATCATGTGGGTGTATGTTATCATTGGTACATCTACTGAGTAAACTCATAGTATAGAATACTATTAATATTAAAGTGAGCAGATTTCCCGTTCAATTAGCGAGTATCCACGACCAGATTTATATGTAGGCCTATACTAGTAAAGACGACCCACAAAAAGGACGGCCAAATATTCAGATATATATATGCACACACATGTACACGTACCCCCTTCTCACCAGTGTATGGCTACTCCCTCTCTCCCTTAACTGAGGGATGGGGAGAGCTCAATGTTACCGCAAAGATATATATATATATATATATATATATATATATATATATATATATATATATATATATATATATATATATATATGCACACACATATATATATATACAGTATATGTATATATATATATATATATATATATGTATGTATATATATATATATATTTATATATATAAACCTCGTTCCTGTTTTCTTTATTGAATCGTACATATAGCCTCTTAACTTTTCTTTCATACTGCATTTGCTGGGTTTACCCCTCAGTACATGTGGTATTGAATGGCATCCTAGGCCCCAGCGCTGGCCCTTCTTGCTTAAATTCATATATCTAATCCATTCCTTAACCAGAGAAATAAACAACATTTACCCATATAGTGCAGCAGGTGGCTTATTATTATTATTATTATTATTATTATTATTATAGCTACAACCCTAGTTGGAAAAGCAAGATGTTATAAGCCCAAGGGCTCCAACAGGGAAAAATAGCTCACTAAGGAAAGGAAATAAAGAAATCAATAAACGATGAGAAAAAATTAACAATAAATGATTTCAAAAACAGTAACATCAAAAAAGTATTCCGGGCAAAATTATATTTTCGATGTTAAACTGAAAGGATTTTCATCCAATACAAAATTACGAAAGGTCAAACAATTGCATCATCAAAGACACTATAACAAGATACTTAAGGGCAAAACACAATATTGCACAAACTTATATAAGAGAAGACGCCGAATTAACCCATGCAATATATTGTCGTCCTCCTTCCCTCGCCTATCTATCAAGTCTATTTATTCCTGCGCTAGTTAGTTTCGACCCATTATCCTAATCACGTAAGTTGACTTTCAAGAACACAAGCTCAACTCCCCAAGACGTCAACTTGAAAGAGCAAACGCACACACACACACACACACACACACACCAACCCCTCATCGAACATTTCCTTACTTAGCGTTGGTGGAGTGGTCGAAGGTGATTTTGGCAATACCTATTTCGGTATATTAATTTCATCGAACGCTTCATACACGCCCATACACTATAATGCTATTGTTTTTTTTATCTAGCTCTCACCATCACTGATAATAGAAAAACCTGCACAGCCTCTGCAAGGTTTACAACGCTTCTAGAAGGCTAAATTCACAGGTTACACCACCACTTGTACTTACTGCACAGCCTCTACAACGTTTGGAACGCTTTCAGAATGGAAAAATCATTGCCAGATCATTTCTCAGACAGCTTCTATGAAGTTTACAACGCTTCCTCACCGATAAAATCACTGGGTAATCTTGCTATCACATTTTTCATATTGTTCGAATTTCTGTGGCATTGTTTCCCTCAACTGTTTGTATATAAGCTCATCGTCTGTTGAATAAACCTCACTTTCACCTCGCCACTCTTTTAGTACCTAACAGCTATGTTGTCACATAATCCCAATGTAGTTTCCATCATGTGGGTGTATGTTATCATTGGCACATCTATTGGGTAAACTCAAAGTATAGGGAAGGGTTAATATTAAAGTGAGCTGATTTCCCGTTCAATTAGCGAGTATCCACGGCCAGATTTATATGTATACCAGTAAAGACGACCCACGAAAAGGACTGCTAAATACTCAGATATATATGCACAAACATATACACGTACCCCCTTTGCACCAGTGTATGGCTACTCCTTCTCTCCCTTAACTGAGGGATGGAGAGAGATGAGTGTTACCGAATATATATATATATATATATATATATATATATATATATATATAGAGAGAGAGAGAGAGAGAGAGAGAGAGAGAGAGAGAGAGAGAGAGAGAGAGAGAGAGAGAGAGAGAGAGAGAGATATATATATATATATATATATATATATATATATATACTGTATATATATATATATATATATATATATATATATATATATATATATCCAGACACTTGCCCTCTATTATATAAGGGGGATTGCAATATAAGCCCTATCTTATTAACGAGATTAACCAAGACTAAACATAATTTTCACATTCTATTCAGTAAAAGGAATCAATTTTTCAGAGCAATGAAATATCTCTAAAATAACAAGCACTCTCTTAAAAAATTTGGAGACATCGCAATTTCATTTCTGAGATATTCTGTTAGCAGAACAATGTGTGAATATATTATAAATTCCATTTGTCTTTGTTGGGGGAAATAAAGGTAGGAAGTAAGAGAATCAAAACAGGCGCAATGAATTAAAGCCTGTTACATCTGTACCGCCTGGTTTTATTTATGCCTTTTCACAAAAAAGAATTTCAACTCCAGTTTTTATTATCTTCTCTTTAATTTTTGTCATGATGTTTATTTCCTATTTTTCTAACGACAGTTGAAGATTATCTGTGCTAGGAATTACGTTTGATCTCTGACCATGGTGTTTGCATCGACAGTCTAAATTGCAGACAATCCCTCATTACTAATTGCTAGTCAGTGTCGATTATTACCTCCGCCAACGAAGTTGGAAGGAGGTTATGTTTTCGCCCATGTTTGTGTGTTTGTTTGTTTGTGAACAGATTCCTAGCCACAATTTTAATTGTAGAGTATTGAAACTTGCAGGGATAAAAGCTGGAAGTGATAAAATTTTCGATGGTCAAGGTCACGGTCAAGCAAAATGTTCAATTCACGTAATCAGCCATAAGTTGGCACATCCTTGCCACAGAGACTTCGAACTTGGTTCATATTTGAGTGCATAAAAATCCACGCCAATTAATATTTGATAAGGTCAAAGATCAAGGTCAAGCTCGAGTAAAAGGTCGAGAAATATGCTGCCACGGCGAAGGTCTTCGCTCTACTGAGTGTCCCTCTAGTTATTACACTTACAGTATTCAATCAGTCATTCCTGACTGATAATATCCTATTAGTGACAGCAACAACAACAAAAATGCAGCAGTTTTTAGCCCACTGCAGGACAAAGGCCTCAGACATGCCCTTATTCATGTTTGGATTGGGCTATTTTCATCACCACGCTGACTACAGCGGATTGATGATGGTGGGAGACTTTGGTGTGATCACTCACCAAACCAACATAGTGTGGGTGGCGCTGACTAGTGACTGCATTATGAACTAAATATCCTATAGAGTTCGTGAAATTTAATCCTTTCCTTTCTATTCTTTCGTCTCCCAATCATCATCATTCGATATCTAATATCTCTTAGATAAGTGGCACCCATTGATGGACAATTCCATCCTTTTCGTAATTATAGGCATGTAGTTAATTCTAATAGTCAGGTCTTCTCCATCATGGGGCTCAATACTGCACAGTATCCTAGAAGTTTTATTCCAGCTGTGACGAAGTTGTGGAATGATCTTCCTAATCAGGTAGTTGAATTGGTAGAACTTCACAAGTTCAACTTTAGCTTACAATCTTGGGAATAATGTCTTGGATTTATATATATATATATATATATATATATATATATATATATATATATATATATATATATATATATATATGTGTGTGTGTGTGTGTGTGTGTGTGTGTGTGTGTGTGTGTGTAGTAAATGACTATCTAGACAATCTTTTGCTGGAAACGTCTCTAGTTGTCATCGAACTTTAGGAAGGAAATAATGAGAAATTTTAAAAGATTAATTTCTTATTCGTAAATTAACACGTTATATACCATTATAGATTGCATCACGAATAATAAAATCAACTGTAATTCCACCGACATATGTAATTTAAATCTATTTTTTACTGAACATTGAGAAGTTTTACTACACTTTGGTTAATGAAACAGTTATTTCGCGTCTGCGTAGAATTAGTTTTTAGTGTCTTTAAATTAGGACAATTGAATTTATTTGTAGAAACATCACTAATAAATTGTAATATATATATATATATATATATATATATATATATATTACAATTTATTAGTGATGTTTCTACAAATAAATTCAATTATCCTAGGATAATTGAATTTATTTGTAGAAACATCACTAATAAATTGTAATATATATATATATATATATATATATATATATATATATATATATATATATATATGTGTGTGTGTGTGTAACTTCGCCGGTACTAATATTACAGATACTTCTTTATATATATCGTTTACTATTACTGTCAAACTTTCAACGGGTCTCCACAAGGCATCAGAAGAGTTGGAAGACCCAGGCCTACCAGGTTTACATAGCTGAGGACTATGAAACATGAAGAAGGAAATAATGAATGGAGAAGTATTGATTTAAAAGCTCAAGATAGAGAAGACTGGCGAAATTTAACAAAGGCCCTTTTGCGTCAAGAGGCGTAGGAGATGATGATGATGATGATCATAATGACTATTACTGTGAGTTTTCACATCTTTGTAATTGTTCTTATTTAAATGTAATCGCCATTGTAATTGATGTAATCAAACAGTCATGGTTGTTGTATTTGATCTTATCTATCTATTTTCATGAAAATAGTTATCTCCTGGATGATAACACAACTGGAATTCCCCTATCTTCTCAGCTATCAGTAAAATCATTTTTGGAATTGCTGTCTTCGCCCCTGTAATACTGTAATTGCTGTCATTATTACCGTCGTCCCCCTTATCTTACCAGTACCTGCCATCCTCTTTTCAATTGTTCTCCTTACCTCCGCAAACGAAGTTGGAAGGAGGTTATGTTTTATCCCCTGTTTGTGTGTTTGTTTGTCAACAGCTTCCTGGCCACAATTTTAATGGTAGAGTAATGAAACTTGCAGGGATTAACTGTTATCTAAAAAGCTGGAAATGAATAAATTTTGGAAGGTCAAGGTCAAAGGTCAAAGTTATGGTCAAGCAAATTGTCCAATTCACATAATCAGCTATAAGTTTGGACATAGTTGTCACATATACTTCAAACTGGATTCATATTTGAGTGTATGAAAATCCACGCCAATTAATACATGTTTAAGTCGAAGGTCAAGGTCAAGGTCGAAAAACACGCTAACGCAGCAGAGATCTGCGCAATCCTTGTCATCATAATTGCAAATGCCATCATCGTACAGCCTTGTATGAAGCCTTTATTAAAAGGAGGATCTCTAACTTGCACCTTCCCTGTGAATGCGAATGCACCTCTCTCTCTCTCTCTCTCTCTCTCTCTCTCTCCCTCTCTCTCTCTCTCTCTCTCTCTCTCTCTCTCTCTCTCGTGTCTGATGCTATCATCATTTATCTCACTTGAGGCTATAAATCAATCTCTCTCTCTCTCTCTCTCTCTCTCTCTCTCTCTCTCTCTCTCTCTCTCTCTCTCTCTCTCTCTCTCTTCTTCTTCTTCTTCTTCTTCTTCTTCATTTCCTCCTCCTTGTCTAAATCTCATCCTTCTCGCTTACCCCTTTGGTTCTTAATTAATTTCTCCGCTTTCCCTTATTTCTTCCATTTCAAACCTCTCTCTCTCTCTCTCTCTCTCTCTCTCTCTCTCTCTCTCTCTCTCTCTCTGCGATGATTCCCACGAATACCTTACAGTACGGAAGAGCATTATAAAATCTGGACTGCATTCACTATTTTCTTCTTCTTCTTCTTCTTCTTCTTCCCCCTTCTTCTTCTTCTTCTTCTTCTTCTTCTAAATGGAGATGCAAAGAGGCAATTTGATAATTATGACTATTAACTCAAGATAATTCTGAATTATGGGGAAATTCTCATGTTAATGAGATGATGAGTTTATTACACATCACAAAGAGATAATGGATAGATTCTTTATTACGTCTTTTATTCCATCTTTGCTTAAAAGAAAAAAAAAGATGTAGCTATATCCTTTCAATAAGTGGATATGCTGCCAAAGTACAGATATTTTTTTCTTTGCATAATTTAAATTGAAATATTATAAAACAGGTATTCGAAATAGCTTTACTAATATGCAACGTCATATTGCAATTAGTGTTCTTTTTAACACTTATGGTAATATAATGACTATTTTTATATCTTTCATTTTGAATATATTTTAGTTTTTTTAATTATTTTTTCATTGATTTCAATAAAAAAAATTCTTCTTTGCACAGTTGGGCTGAATAGGAAAATAGTCTCTTGGATTTAAAAAAAAAAAATACATGGTATTTCAACCCTCAAACACTGGAAAATCTTCTTAGATGGGATTTTTAATTTTGACTATTTTTTTTTCTATTTTCAATATATTCTAATTTTTTAATTATATTTTTATTGATCCCAATAAAAAAAATAATCTTTGCACCGTAATGCTGAAAAGGAAACTAGTTTTGGATTTTAGAAAAAAAAAAATACTTTTTATTTCACCTTTCAAACACTGGAAAATCCTCTTAGACGGGATTTTCCATTTTGACTCTTTATTCCCATATTGAGTATTGTTCTCCTGTCTGGTGTTCAGCTGCTGATTCTTATCTTAATTTGTTGGACAGAAACTTACGGTCTATTAAATTTCTTATTCCTGATCTAGATATTAATCTTTGGCACCGTCGTTCAATTAGTTCATTATGCAGGTTGCATAAGATTTTTCATAACTCTGACCATTCTTTACATTCAGATCTCCCTGGACAATTCTATCCTGTTCGTAATACTAGGCATGCAGTTAATTCTAATAGCCAGGCCTTCTCCATCATGAGGCTCAATACTACACAGTATTCTAGAAGTTTTATTCCAGCTGTTACCAAGTTGTGGAATTATCTTCCTAATCGGGTAGTTGAATTAGTAGAACTTCAAAAGTTCAAAGTTGGAGCAAATGTTTTTATGTTGACCAGGCTGACATGAGTCTTTTTATGGTTAATATATGACGTATCTGTTTTTGACGTTGTTAATAGTTTATATAGGACATATCTGTTTTGACGCTGTTACTAGATTTAGAATGATATATTGTTAATTTATTCTCATCATTTATTTATTTCCTTATTTCCTTTCCTCACTGGGCTATTTTTCCCTATTGGAGCCCTTGGGCTTATAGTATCTTGCTTTTCTGGCTAGGGTTGTAGCTTGGCTAGTAATAATAATAATAATAATAATAATGAGACTTGTCAAAATGACAAATATTAGAAATATCTTTATAAGTTTCTTATCTATGCTCATTATAAATTATTGACCGTAAAATGGAAAAAAATCACAAAATGGAAATAATTAATATTTCTATTCATCATCATCATCATCATTCACTAGTGTTTTAGGGATGTGTTGGCCTATTATAAACGCCCCTTCAGCTCGATAATTTCTTGTAGTGTCTGCAACCTCACCATCCTTGTGAGGTAAGAATTGTGACTTTTCGGGAGCCTATAGGTCTACCTGCTGAGCCATTAGCAGCCATAACCTATCCCTCCGTAGTGCTAGCTTGGATGGAGAAGGGGCTTGGTCGCTGATCATATCTATATATGGTCCTTCTGGGGCATTGTCTTGATAAATAAGGAATTATCATTATCACTGGCTTCGGCCATTGATGAGTAGTTACCTTTAAATCTGTAAGTAGTTCTCCTTACAAGTGGTATAACTACTGAGTAGTCGACTAATCCATGGAGAAAAATCTTCGTTGATATCCGATTCATACATCTACACAGAGGGTGCATCAGCAGTACGTCAAGCTACCTAACAAACCTATTCATTCATCTCTATCTTGTAGTCTTCTATACTTCCTGGATGTTCATTGATTTCCTTTTTAGTTCATTTTGCACAAATCTCTCCAGCACATTCTCATTTTTCATCACCACATCTATCCTGAAGCGTCTGAATTATTCGCTCCTTTGCCCAACTTATCTTCCATTCTTTCCCCATTATTTTTTTAACTTTTTATCCATTATATTTAGTATGTTTTGTTTTATTCATTTATTTAACATTAATATAAATAAAAAATTTTCTTCGCGATGTTAACTGGACCGTCTCTGTAAGGGTCGATTTGGGCTCATTGGGCTGTTAATCTCCTTCTTTTGATTATTTTAATAATAATAATAATAATAATAATAATCCACGTTATCAACCTGTTCTTAAACACTCAGATCCATCCGTTCACCTACGCTAACCTAATTTTCCCTTGTCCTCATTTCTCGCCATTTTACTTCTCACACTTCATTTGTTATTTAGGTAAGTCATCTCACCTGTTGCAGCCTCTTTTATTTCATTTCAATTCAGCATGTACACCTCACTTCCCTCAAGGAGACTTAACCCAAGAATCCCTTCATATGTTCCAGCATTGGTTTCCATAGATATTCCAGTTTTTTTCCAATTCTTCAGCACCCACGCTGCTTCCTTCTTACTTTGCCCATTTTTGGGACTTGCCTCTTCTCTTATTCCATTTTCATCCTTCACTGTTCTATCTTATTTCTCTTCCTCTCGTTTTTTTAAGTGTTTATAGTTTATATATGACAGATTTATTTTAATGCTGTTACTGTTCTTAAAATATTCTATTTCATTGTTAATTACCTTTCTTGTAGTTTCCTTATTTCCTTTCCTCATCGGGCTATTTTTCCTGTTGGAGCGTTCGGGCTTATAACATCCTGCTTTTCCAATTAGGATTGTAGCTTAGCAAGTAATAATGATAATAATAATAATAATAATAATAATAATAATAATAATAATAATAATAATTACTCCAAAATCCCTCTATAAATCAACTGTTTCAATTATTCCAGTATTCCATATTCATTTCCTGATCCTTGTGTTTTCATTTACCCTTTATTCTAACTCTTGCTCACATTGAGCTTTCATTTTGTTGCAATTGCAATACTTATTCATTCTTCTGTTTCTGCAGTTTCTATTCACTATACCCGATCGGATGCTATATCATTTGGGAACATCAGCCATCCCAAACTCTATTCTCAACCCCTTTTCTTATCTCACAACTTTATTCATATATCTGACATCCTTTCCTCTTGCTCTTTATATCAATCCATCCTACTTCCCTTATACAATAACATATATTGACTCATCAAATTTTCTCCTTTAGCTTTACGTTGTATCTTGCATAGCCGTATATATTTTATTCACCATATCCGTGTATAACACGTACAGTTGGACGACGAAATTCATGGCACACCTCACTCTGAGGAAAGGCACCCTCTCACACCATTTCTGCATGGCGAGCTATTGTGTTTAGCCCCGCCCACCACCTCTGCCATCTCTTCTTACGTTATCTGCTTCGTTACTCGCCGCACAGTGAAGTTGTGACAGGGTGCATCTACTCAAAGCGAGGTGTGTCAGGAATTCCTGTGTCCTACTGTACTTCTTTTCTTATTGCCTTCAAACTTCTCTTCATAACTTTCATACCAAAACGCTTAATCCACACATATTCTAATCCCTTCTCAATCTCTATGAATCCCTCTTTCAGTCTCACTTTTCATTCCCAACTCTACAATAAACATTCTCTAGTATCATAAGTAACATTATGCCTTTATCATTATTTTGGTGTGCATTATCACTGCAATCTTTGATGTCTTTCCTAATCCAGACATACATTACTCATCTTGGTCAGCCACTCATTCAAAATTTCACATTTGTACCACAACATCTTTTTATTTGTAATTCCATGAACTCTTGGTGCCTTTCTATTTCTCAATCTTCTAAATATTCTCCTTACATCTTCAAGAGCCACCTCCACTGGCATTCTGAAACTTACATTGATGCATTCAGCTCAGCTTCTCGTCTATCCTCTACGTTCAACAATCTTAGATATACTTACTACATCGACTCTGAATGGCATTCTCTTCAAACAGCATCTTTTTAATATCTTCTTTTATGTTTCAATCTTTATTATTATTATTATTATTATTATTATTATTATTATTATTATTATTTTTATTATTATTATTATTATTATTATTATTATTATTATAAGGAATACAAAAACGAAATTATCACTGTGGCTGATACCGATTTCCAACATTTTGTCCTCTAACTCGTGGCAGAGAGCCAGATAGATAGATAAGAATTCTCGGTCAAATTATGAAATGCAGTATTAAATACATATAAGTATACATAAAAAGATAGATGCATACGTAGTGAAACAGGCAGACATACTGTACTGTAAAATTAATCAATAGAGTAATGAGAAATTTAATTCAATGTCAAATTATGAAATGCAGTATTAGATACATATAAGTATACATAAAAAGATAGATGCATACGTAGTGAACAGGCAGACATATTGTACTGTCAAATTAGTCTGTAGTGTACAGAGAAATTTAATTCAATATCAAATTATGAAATGCAGTATTAGATAGATAAATATATACATAAAAAGAGAGATAAATTCATAGTCAAACAGGCAGATATAATGTCAAATTAGTCAGAAGAGTACAGAGAAATTTAATTCTCTGTCAAATTATGAAATGCAGTATTAGGTAGATAGACATATACAGAAGTAGATTGAAGTGGTACGGTCATGTCATGAGAAGAGATGAACAGTATATTGGGAGGAGAGTGATGGAAATGGAGGTACAAGGAACGAGAAGGAGAGGGAGACCAAAGCGAAGGTGGATGGACTGTATCAAGAATGACCTTCGATCAAAGGGATTAACCGGTGGTGAGGTGTGGGACAGAGGTAGATGGAGAAAGCTGACCAGAAACATCGACCCCACATAGAAGTGGGAAAAGATGTAGACAAAGAAGAAGAAGAGGCAGAAGATGTATACAGAAAAAGAAAGATGCATGCATAATTAAACAGGCAGATATACCTTTCAAATTAGTCAATAAAGTACAGAGAATTAAAACAAAGAGATAATTTGATTTGAGACGACACATTCCCCTACCTCTGATCTCTCCTGTAAATGCCTGCGCGCCATGACAGGTTTGTCATTAAGATGAGGGTCACTCGTCACTCGAAGGAACGACAACTCTCGTATGATTTCATGATCTGAAACAGTTTCCTGTGATTTTGGAAAGCCCTTCTTCTCCACCCTTTGGAATATGAAGTAGATAGATAGATAGGGGTTTAGGTTGACAAATTTTACGAA